>NW_010233343.1:0-2117 GCF_000690775.1 Eurypyga helias
GGTGAGGGGCGTGGGGCGGCCGGAGCCGGGCTGGAGAGGTGTTCTGGCCCTCTCCGGGGAGAAACGAGAAGTGAGGGGCGTCAGGAGGGTACCCCCAGCACCCTTATCGAAAAGCAGAGGTGTCCCGCAAGGTGTGTCCGGGGAGGCCTTGTTCTTCCAGCTCTTCCACCATAACCCTGCATCCCCTGGGTGCCGCGCTGAACACTCCCGAAATGCTTCGTGTTAGGGTCACTGGGGTTCTGTGGGAACGTGAGGTTTTCCTGGCTATACCTGACCCTGACAACAAATGCTTTGTGGAGCTGAGGATTGACGAAAAGAAGAAACAGAAGTAGCTTCCTACTAACTTGCTGCGTTAGGCAGTAATTAGAACAGGGTGCTCAGGCCGGTTCTTGTCTCTATACGACGAGATGACGTTGTCATTCAGGTTGAAGTTAAAGTGTAGCTTGAAAAAAATACACTTCCATGAAATGAAAATGTGGATTCTTAAAGTATAGTGAACTAAGGATTCTGGAAAGGTGACATAAAGGATAATTTTGGTCAGTTAAATGTGTATTGGTAGATCACATGTGGTTCCATGGATTATTTTTTTTACCATAATTAAAGACACTTGGCTCAACTGACTGCTGCTTTTTTTTTAATGAAATTATGGAAAGCAGTATTTAAGATGTGTAGCAAAGTGGTGCTCAGGCCGGTTCTTGTCTCTATACGATGAGATGACGTCATTCAGGTTGAAGTTAAAGTGTAGCTTGAAAAAAATACACTTCTGTGAAATGAAAATGTGGATTCTTAAAGTATAGTGAACTAAGGATTCTGGAAAGGTGACATAAAGGATAATTTTGGTCAGTTAAATGTGTATTGGTAGATCACATGTGGTTCCATGGATTATTTTTTTTACCATAATTAAAGACACTTGGCTCAACTGACTGCTGCTTTTTTTTTAATGAAATTATGGAAAGCAGTATTTAAGATGTGTAGCAAAGTAGTGGTTTGTCCACAGGTAGCCAAAAGTTTGAAAATAACCCACCCGTTGTTGGAGTTTGTGTACGTAACCTCTAATATTTCTGTCATTGCTGCTAGAACGGCATCTTCGGGGCTTGATCTGGGTCGAGGGAAAGCTCAGCGTGTGTGTGTGCACGCAACCACTGGGCTTTTTGTCCCTTCTACCAGGTCTTGTGTGCTAAGAAATAAGTCGTGGTATTAAGGAAATTCAAAATGTCTGGGTTTTGTTCCAGGTGGTGGTGTAAAAGATGAGGCTGCATGAGAGCAGGCCAGGATCCTTCCAGGCTCCCGTCACCATCCACAACTACCCGGGCAGGCAGGTGTATGTGTTTCCCAACGGCCGATCCGATTCAGAAGAATCGTCAGAGGAGGAACTCAATGTCATGGAATTGCGACCGAGGGGCAAGGAGCAGCAGCGATGCAGCACTTCTCGGGACAGAGTTGGAGATGTGGTACTTCTGGAGCGTGAGATTACAGAGGATGATAACCTTAACAAGCTAGCCCTGCAGTACGGCTGTAAAGTAAGAGCTGTCTCCGTTTGCTTTTAATTACTTTGAGGTGTTTTACGTGTGGCTTAGTTTGCAGATTTACAGGAAGGCATGGTGTTGTCTAATAGCTCTGACACTGAAAAGTGTTTGCCCGGTGTATGTCATGGATGGGGGATATCTGGGTAAAACTGAGCTGGAGAAATCCAAAAAAACCCCAAAACCAGAAAGAGCTCTTCCACTTACAGCCTAGGAAGATGTTGTCAGCATCAAACCCTCCGCGGCCTGCTTTCCTGTTTCATTTGGGTGACCGAGCGCAGCGTATCTTCATGATTTGTACTCGGTTGTTTAAGCGAGGGCAGAAGATCAGAGCTGAGTGCAGGGATGAGGGTCGGAGCCCCGCTTGCAGGGCACATACAGTGTCTGAAGGAAACTGAACGGTCCAAAGAAACTGCTCCGGTGGGCTCTGGTTGGGGTGTTGCTGTTTACCTTTTGAAAGGTATGAGCGTACGTATTGCAGGGAAGGTCTGAGTCTCACTTGGAGCGCTTGGGGCCGAGAGGTGCCGAAGTTCAGGTGGCAGAGTCCGGGTGCTGTCTGCGCGCGTGGGGTTTGACCCGGCAGGGCGTGCGGTT
>NW_010233343.1:2131-7893 GCF_000690775.1 Eurypyga helias
TGCGCTGGGGTTGGAACAAACTGCAGAACGCGTCGTCTTTGTTCCGAAGCAGAGCACTTTACAGAGAAACTGTTGAAAAGTTTAATTACCTGAACATTAGAAGTACCCTGTTGTTTAGCAGTCAAAGCTGTATTTTTAGACCCTCCTTTATCTGCGAGCTAGACTGTGATTAAAAAGTTCCATGATGCAGATTGGATGGTGACCTGGATGGGGATAATGATACAGTACTGGCTCAACTGCTGCAATACCATTGCAGTCTCTTGCTTAACAACACAACAGCTGTGTGGTGCAGCTGAAGCAAGAGGGCTTAGAGGAATTGCGACAATTCCTCCCCTCCCATTCCCTTAGAAACAAAAACAAAACAAAAAAGCAATGCTTCTAGGTTCTGCTGACGAGCCTGATGCGTGTGGAGAAGCGAGTCTGGTAGCACTTGAATAGGCCTTGATTGGCCCCGGTAGAGCATGAGAATGCAGCGCTACAGCACTTGACTTGTAGTCACAACTGCGTGCTCATCGCTGAGCAGTAGCAGTTGGTGTTGTCACTGCCACTGGGCCAAATCACAGCAGTTTGATCCCTAAGAAGGAAGATTCTTGGTTCAGGGCATGGGAAGTCCTGCCGTGGTCCCTGTGCTGTAGCTCATGAGGACTCAGTCCTGTCCCTGCCATGACTGTTGATCTGCCTGCCATGCTGAAGGCTGCTGGGCTTGTCAGGTGGGGAAAGCAAGCTGATGGGGAGGCACCAGGTGGTCAGTGTTCTCCTCCCACCGGGAAAAACCCCTGCCCTGCTGCCTCAGTTCTTTCCAGAAAGGGCACTTCTGACTTCTTCAGTTAAATTGAAGAGGTACAGAAATCCTTCTTATCGGAGATTTGTGTATTTGTCTGTCTGCAGACTGGCACTGATCAATTTTCATGTGTTTTCTTGTACTTGCACAATTAAGCAGCTCCTGAAAGGCTACCAGGACATCAGTGAAGAAGATTTGTAGCCACAAATACATGCAACTGTGTTTAAAAAAGTCCAGGATGAGCTGCTGCTTGAAATCAGTGAGAACTTGTCATTGGTTTCAGAATCATCAGGGCCTACTTGGGGAGGGGCTATCGGGACAGCACAAAAAATAGCTTTGTGTGTGCTACAGATAACTTGGCAGAGGTGCGAAGCACTTGAAAATTCTCATTTTTACTCTTGACCATTTATAGTCCTGGCCTGCTTTTGGCATTGTTCTTAGCTGGGACAAGAGGAGCTCACTGCAGCCAAAAATACGAGCAGAGAGAATAAGCCTAAATGGCTTGTGCAGCCGAGGGCTCTCGGGTGCTTCCCACCAGCTTTGTTTGTTGTTTCTGCAGGAGTGCTGCTCCACTTTCTGTTTCTAGAGCCTTAGCACAACACTGCAGTTTGATGGCAGACACTGCAGGGGATATTTACTGTCCCAATAATTTGCTTTTGTTGGAACAAAACAAAAACTTGAAGCCTCACCTCAGTTAGGAGTGAGATTGTTATTCCATAACTCAATAATTTTGCAGGATTTAAGTCCTGCTGTCACGCTGGGGCAAGTTGTGAGGAGTCTGAACCAGCAACTGTGGATTCCCCATGCCTCAGGGGCACCAGATTCCGGATCTAGGTGACACTTGCAGACTTCACAAGCTTTGCAGAGTAAACGTGGGATTCGGGCATTCATCATAGGGCCTGTAGTGACAGGACAAGGGGTAACGGGTTTAAATTGAAAGTGGGGAGGTTTAGATTGGATATCAGGACGAAGTTCTTCACAGGGAGGGTGGTGAGGCACTGGGACAGGTTGCCCAGAGAAGCTGTGGATGCCCCATCCCTGGGAGGGTCCAAGGCCAGGCTGGATGAGGCTTGGAGCAACCTGGTCTAGTGGAAGGTGTCCCTGCCCATGGCAGGGGGTGGGGCTGGGGGGGCTTTAAGGTCCCTTCCAACCCAAACCATCCTATGATTCTATGATCTCAGCTCTGCCCTTCAGCAGAGTCCTTCTGGCTGACATAGCAGACTTGCCACCTTTCTGGGATTGCACGGTGCTTGATGTGTGGATCCCTGACAGCCTGTACGGACAGGCCGCAGATCCACAGAGAGGCAGCTCTGCAGGCAGAGCCACTGCAGCTCCTCTCCTGTGGCCCAGCACAGGTCCGGCCTGTGGGAACTCCCTGCAGTGTGGGTTGCAATGGCAAAAGGGATGTTCAGGCTCCCTTCTGGTGTGTTAAAAGATCTTTGCCCTTGCTATCGGTGATTTTGGTGCTGATGGCACTTTGCATTTGCTTAGGAAGTAAAGTGCTTTCTTGGTTTTAGTTCCCCAGTTGGGTGCCTCCAGCTTGTGTGAACGCAGTTCAGACGGTGGTTTACACCATGCCTGAAGGACCAAACCGAACCTTCCCTGCAAGCGCCGTCTGTTCTGCGTGATGTGTCGGAGGCGGCTGCCCTGTCCCTGTTGGGCTGGGGTCCTGCTGTCTCCATTCTTTTGCCTCCTCCAGCCTTTCCCTCAAGGTTCTTTTTTGTGCCTCCTTGGATGCTTCAGAGAGCTCCCTGCAGTGACAGCCCCGTTCGCTTGGAGAGAGGATGTGGGGCAGCTGAGCAGCTCACGTACTTGCTACGTGGTGTCAGTGCACACTGTGTTAGGCTGTCTTCTTTTTATTTAACATGAAATAAGGAGCCTCACCTCTGTCTTTTCTTCACCACGGGCTGTCCTTGTGTCTTACACAGTGTGGATAGTCTCTTGCTGTTCTGGGTGCTGTTTGCATCAGCTGGGAGGGAACACCGGTCACAGAGGGAGACCCTACGCACGATCGCCAGAGGCGATGACGGATGCACGGAGCTTATTGCCCTAAGCGTGCCCGCAGCAGGAGGCTTGCCGACCGCAGAGAAATGAGCGGCGTGGAGCTGCTGTCGTGCAGGAGAGGGGTTGTGCTGGGGAACGTGAGCCAAGGATGCTCGTGCCTGTGCGGGAGAGAGGCTCGCTGCCAGGCTGGGGGCTTGCTGCCCAAACGGCGGTGTGGCGGTGGAGCTCTGTTCAGTCTGAAACTGCCCTCCAGGCAGGGGGGTTTGCCTGCTCAGCACTCACCTCAAAGTGAGTTTAAGGTATGAGAACTGGTTTTAAAAGGGTCTGCTGTAAAGAGTCTTCTTGCCTTGCCTTGGATTAGAAAGAGAGAGGAGGGGAAGGGAAGGAAAAAGAAGATTCAGCAAAATACAGCGTGTGAGAGAGAAGAGCACTGGAGGAGGCTGTAGAGTGGTTTAACCGTGGATCGACCGTCTGTCCTGTGGGACCTGCAGCATCCCAGGAACGGCTGGGGAAGCACTAAGCCCTTGCACCCAGGGCTTGCTTTTATTTTCTGGCTGCTGCTTGCACTCTGGTTTCACAGCTACTGCCTGCTTTGGTACCGTGTTGTCCTGCATTAATACTCCTTTCTTGTTCTCCTGGTAGGTTGCGGATATCAAACGCATCAACAACTTCATCCGGGAGCAGGACTTGTACGCGCTCAAGTCCATCAAGATCCCGGTGAAAACCCACGGACTGTTAACGGAGAACGGCGGAGAACTGAGGCCGCTCCCTGCCGCCCCCTCCCAGGCCGGCCTGATGCTGGTGGAGGTGCCGGAGGCGTGTGACGGGGCGAGCAGCTCTGCTGACTGCAGGCACCTGAGCAACTACTTCAAGGGGATTGACAAGAGCATTCAGGAGGCCGTGCAGGCGGAGGTGCAGCTGAACGCAGAGTACCGCCTGGAAGTGCTGGAGAGGCCGCTGCCTGAGGCAGGGAAGCGGGAGGCCGGTAACGGCGCGGACTGTGGAATCCGGTGGTGGAACGCCGTTTTTATTATGCTCCTGATAGGAATTGTCCTGCCAGTGTTTTATATCATCTATTTTAAAACACAAGGCCTGGTGGGCCATACCTCCAACACAACGCTGACCTCAAATATCTCAACAGATGGATTGGAAGGGAAATTACCACAGAGCTCAGCTGTAGGAAAAAAAACTTAAGGGGGACAGGCAGCCGGACGCGGCCTGGCCGGTAACTGACTCAAGCGCGTTCAGGGGGATGAGAATGCAGATTATTTTTGTAGGTAAAGCAGCTGGTGATGTAATACTGAACCTGACTGGAAGTGAGGAGATGGGCTTTATGGAAGAAAAAGGATGCTCTGTTGCTTGTAAAGCTCATCAGGCAGCTGGTTTACACGCGTGAACTCTGGTGAGGGAAAGCATTTTTGTAGCAATTTTACTCATCTTGGGTGCTTCAGGTATTTCGTAATGCCTTGTCTAGGAAGCTAATCCTTTGCTGCTGGGATAAGGAGTGCAGTATTAACGTGACTGGAGAGTCCAGGGTTGTTTCCGTTTTAAGAAGACACTTTTTACTTGGAGTAGAAGCAGGGACTCCGTTTTCCCTGAATTGCCGTCTTTCTCCCGCAGACTGTGGCAGCGCTGACACGTTTCATCCTTGGGGGCGGCTTCCTGGGTGAAGCTGGTTGTGCCACGGCACGAGGGCGCTGAGCGCGCCTCGCCGCTTCCCTTGTGAGCTGCGTTTATTAGGGTGCTCCAAACCCCCTGGAAGGGCGAGCCCAAACCTCTCCTCCGCGGTGCAGCCTGTCAGAGCCTTCTCTTGACGTCGGGCGCCTCTGCAGCCGGCGCTCCTTGCCGGAGCCAAGGCGTCAGCACAGCCCAGCTGCCCGGGGAGCGGTGGTGGGGGTAGCCTTAGGCCCGCGGTCCGTAGCGCGCGCTCTCGAAGGCACGTTGGCTGGGAGGAGGTCGAGCCAGCATCACTTGTTAAAACGCAATGCTGCTACTCCACCGTAACGCCGCACCTCAGACGCCCCGTTGCAGTCACGGACTTGAGTTACGTTGGTTGTAGCCTTCGCCGCCACGTACGCTGAACTTGCCGGGTGCGGGAAGGAAGCCCTGCGTTCCCGTAGGCAGCCACAGGAAGAGGTGCAAGGCCTTTGTGGGATGGGGAGGTGAGGCTGCTGCATGTGGAACGTTTTAACGAGCTTCTGAGTGTTAGGAAAGACCAGTCAAGTGCCACCGGGGGCTTGTGGTGTCCCGAGGTGTGTAGGGGTGTCAGCCGGCGGCCTGTGCTGCTCAGGACAAGCCTGAACGCTACGTGCTGGAGGTGGGCAGAGCGAGGCTGGGGGGAGCGTTGCTGCGCAGAAGACTTTGCCCCAGCGATTGAACTCGGCCCATTCAGGGACGGCAGGCGGAGGTGAAGGCTCTCCTAGACCCACACCCCAAGGTATTTCGCAGCGCAGGTTGCGGTGCGGGAAGTGGCAAATGTGGGATGGGATGGGATGGGATGGGATGCAGCTGGCCGTATGTCAGTGCCCTCCCCTGTGCCGCTTGTCTCCGCCTGGAGCGGGCAGCTGCCCTCACTGCGGGGCCGCTGGACAGGACGGTGTTGTCCCCCCTCTGCTTCCCAGGGCCCGGCAGCGTCCCTTGGAGCGCCAGCCCGGTGCTGCCAGGGGCTGGTTGTGTCTGGGGGGTTGTTGCTGCAGGCTGGGGGTGGAGGGGTGCCAAGCGCAGACTGACAGCGCCCGTACGCGCAGGGGGAGACAGGACTTGGGCCTCCCGGCAGGCACAGCAATAACCGGTTTCTGCGGGTGTCGGGGGCCCAGCAAAGCCCGAGCAAACCTGGTTTTGTGACCGAGGACTCTCCTACGCTGGGAAAAACCCTGTATTTTTCTTCTGTGAAGACAATGTCTCGCTCTTCGTTCTGGGGGGGGGTTATTACATTTTTAAATAAAGCAACCTGAAATAAAAGCACGAGGGGCACCAC
>NW_010233343.1:8183-9436 GCF_000690775.1 Eurypyga helias
GAGTTCCCTCCGTGCCAGAGGCGGTCCGCTGGCCCCAGCCTTGGGGGCTCTGCCCCTCGAACCCGCCCGGGGTGTTGGCCGGGGTCTGGAAGCGTTTGGCACTCGGGTTCTGGCCGAGCACGGGCTCGCCCTCTGAAGGCAACGCGAGCGCGTGGCCCGGAAGGGTCGGCGCTGCCCAGGAGCGCTCCCGCACGGTTCAGGAGCGGCACCTCGAAGCCGAGCCCGGGGAGAGCTGTGGGCAGCCGAGGGGGGGATCTGCAAACACGAGCGAGGCCGGGGTACACAGTAAAAGCCAGTATCTTTACTTTAGTGAATGCAGGATACAAATATTTTACAACAACCTCTAGCATTTTCTTAACCATTTGATAAAAAGTTCACTAGAATATTTATTGTATATTGAAGAAAAAACAACACATTCAGGGAAAAAAAAAATCGAGATTAACTTATTTTTTTTCTTAAAAGATTCGTCTCAAGGATGGCAACAAAGTCCAGCTTGTGCCGCCAAACGGCTTATCACCATTAAACCGTGAACAGCTTCTCTGTGAACTGTTGACTACAAACATTTACCAAATACATAAATCTCTTTTAAAAAAGCCATTTTAAATATAGCAAAGCAGTGTTCTCTTGCACAGCAAAGTGAAGAAAGTTTCTACCAGGATTTCAATGTTTACATTTGTTAAGTCTTTCTTTCACATTCTAATTCAGCTTCTTCCCGTGATCAACTGTTTGTTAGGAGTCACCGTGTTCCGTATTTACTATGTATGTCTTGTGCGCACAGTAATCCGCAAGTTCCTGATGCATTAGTGTCCCTAAGTGAAAGGAAAGGCTAAAGCGTTTTTCTCTGACGAATCCCTGAAAACGTCTAGTTTTAAAGACTACAGTGAGAGCTCGGAGAGGGAGGTGACCTGTCCCAATGGAAACCTCCCATCGTTCCGACCTGAAGGGGTTCAGACTAGGGCTGGCTCCGCCGCCAACCTCACTCAGGAGAGTTAATTAAAAAAAGTCTTTTACCTGTTGAAATATCTGTGCTATTTCCTTTTTTTTTTTTTTTTTTTACAAAACATTTTTACAATTCCTAAAAAAGCGTGTTCCAAAGTTAGTTCCTTGTTACGAAAAAATCAGGATTCCCACTTACTCGGCGGCAGGAGAGTCGCCCCGACAGGGGCGGGTCTGCGGCGAGACCCGCGCTGCGGAGGCAGGGTTTGGGGCAAGACCCGAACAGTGCCCGCAGCAGCCCGTCGGGGCCCGCACCG
>NW_010233343.1:9466-9768 GCF_000690775.1 Eurypyga helias
ACTCCGGTACCACCTCAGACCCTTCGGGCGCCTCTCTCGGGAAGCGCGCGGTACGCGTGCTGCGTAAAAACCTGCATAGAAGTAAGGACTAGAGAGAGACAGTCAGCAAAGCCATCGCGTAAGGCACACAAGAATAGACAGTAAATGTGAATGCAGAACTCCCACGCGGATGTACAGCAAGGATCGTAGGCGTGCACGAGCAACCAGCCCACGCCACGCCTCGGAGCAGGAAAAGGTTCTCGCAAGCGGTAAGTGAGTTCAGTCACCGTGGAAGGGGAGTTGCCTTCGGGAGGAGGCGCCTC
>NW_010233344.1:0-312 GCF_000690775.1 Eurypyga helias
AGATGCTCCCTGCGCGGGCAGGGGTGAGGCAGGGAAGAGCGAGGCGAGCTGCGGGAGGCCGAGGATCGCCGCTCCAGAGCGGAACGAGGCCGGTCTCCCTGCTCCCACGCCTTCCCGAGTGGTTTTCGCAAGCCCTGCCCGCGGTTGGGCGAGCTCGGACGCTCAGCCTGCAAGGGAGAGGGACCTCAGAGCCATCGTTTTGGGGGAACGTCCCTAACTAGGAGAGGAGAGACGGATCGGGGAGGACAGGGAGTGCACAGCGACCCTGGAGAGCTTCGGAAAACTGCCGGCGCCAGGGGACCGCCAGGAACG
>NW_010233344.1:371-623 GCF_000690775.1 Eurypyga helias
GGACCTGAAAATCCTCCCCGGTGGGATACACAAACGCCTGCCAGGCTCCCCGCTCTCTCCTCACAGCAAAATCCCAGCACTTGGCTGTCGGAGACGACGAAAAACCAGGGCGAATACTCACTTTTGGAGTCCTGAGGCTCTGGCTTGCTCCCGGGTGGCTCAGGAGACAGTTTGGTCCCTATCCTGGTGGGAGGTTGATCCAGCTGCCCAGCTGGAGTGCTTTTTTTCGGGAGAGGGGGTGAACCCACCTCC
>NW_010233345.1:0-266 GCF_000690775.1 Eurypyga helias
ATGAATCTTAAAGTCCCTTCTGAGACAAACGGGGAAAGCTCGCTCTCTCTGTCTGTCTCCCTGTCTATCTGTGTGCGCTTTGGATGTGCCCTGTGGAAATTGTTTACACTTCGGAAGACTCTAACCTTGATTTTCCAGCTTTGAGCTCCCTCTGGAAGCGGAAAGAGCAATTACTCCACATTACTGTACATATTTCATTGCCGTGCAGGTACTGCAGCCGCCGCTATTGTCGTCCTCCCTCCCGCAGCCCCGGGGCCGGAGCCCGC
>NW_010233345.1:393-670 GCF_000690775.1 Eurypyga helias
GCCGCCCACTGGCCTCTCCTGAGTGGACCCAGCGCGGAGATGCTGCCTTTTGCCCACGCGCGGAATAGATCGCTCGTGTGTGGACAGGCTTCTTTCTCGGTTTGATGTCAGGAGCGCTGAACGTCTAACGTGGGGTGTAGCGCGCGGCGAGCGGGGCAGACACACACCCCTTCCCTCTGAGATGAGCGGGGGCTGCCCTCCAGCCAAGGGTTGGGAGGGGAGGGAGGATGAGGACAGCCGCTGGACCCGAGGCTAAAACCAGGCGGGGGGCGGGGGG
>NW_010233345.1:771-1863 GCF_000690775.1 Eurypyga helias
GGACAGCCGCTGGACCCGAGGCTAAAACCAGGCGGGGTGCGGGGAGAAGGTGAAACAAACCCGAAAGGGGGAAATAGCTAGAAACCCCGAGCAGTGCGGTTTTTCGGACAGAAATTGCCTGGGATGGCGGCTTTTAATTTAGGCTGTGCAGTGGTCCTTTGGAGAGGATCCAGGGGCTGCATTTTGCAGGTGCAGGGTGGAGGCAGGCTGCCGTGCCATGCCGGAGCATCCCCGAATAGCATTAAACTGTGTCATGGATCAGTGTCATGATGACGTATGACACACCACAAGGGATCATGATGAGTGACTGGCATAATAGACATGGATAGTGGACCAAAGTCTCCTTGACAATTCTTAGTCATATGTCTTGGGGGGATAGTTTTACATTCGTGATCCGTTTATTTGGAGCCAATTCCGGGAGCGAGACACACGAAGCACACGACCGAATCCAAGTAGGATGAAGATGAGCTTACACGGCACAAAGGATTGCGAGGGAAATCTGAATGGGTCATCGGTTTAGATGGAATGCGCTTGGCAAAAAAATCCCCAAAACAAAAAACCAAAACAAAACCCCAAAACAAAAAAAAAACACCATCCCACCCTCCACCTGCTATACGTGATTAAGCAGGACGCCCCTTGCTCTCCTCTGTCCGCCCAGGAAAGGGACGGCTCAACTCCGCGTTAACCCAGCGCATCTCCGCGCTTCTCCGCGACTCGCTGCAGAACCGCTTAGGCACCGCGCACCTTCCCTACCCCGCGCCAGGACAGCCCATCGCCACTTGTGGGATGCCGCTCGCCTCCTCCTCGTCACGCGTGGGCTTTGCTGCGAGCTGCCTAAAGGAGGGAGCCGGGGTCGCGCTTCCCTGCTGCCGGGGAAATGGGGCACCCCCGCAGGTCCCGCGAGAGGGAGGGAAGCACGGTTCTTAGAAACCCCGAAACGGAGCGAAACGCGCCCCAACATCCCTCGCGGTACGGGGTGTGGGAGAGCCCGAGGAGCTGGAGCTGCGGGTTTTCTATTTTGCAAACATCCCGAGCTACCGGGGGAAGTCTGGGGATTATTCTTCCCCTCCTCCCCGCCCCACCCTTGTCCCA
>NW_010233345.1:1901-2625 GCF_000690775.1 Eurypyga helias
TCGTCGCAGGCAATCAGCACCCCGAAACCCGCCTGGGCTGTCTGTGAGTGTTTGCATCGCGGTGGGGATCCCAAACAGTCTTTTTCCCTGGGAGAGGAGATTCGCAGGGCTCCGGTCTTCACTCAGCCCCTCCAAGAACGTTGGTGACCTCTAAAAACATCCAGAGCCGATATTTATCCCTCCAGGAGCGGAATAAATGGTATTCTTCTCCCCGAAAAGCAGAGTCGCAAGAGGGAAACCACCCTCGAGCCTGACACCGCAAAGAAAAAAAAAAAAAATCTGCTGATCCAGGTGCTGTAAGGAGTTCACGAAATGTGTGAGCAGGTAACGCAGGGAATAGCGACATTGTTAACAGCAAACATCTAATTAACAATGACTTCATTTGATTGGGAGGATGAAAAAAGCCTTTTAAAATCAGTCCAGATTTACTGGCCTAAGTGCAGCCAATTTATGAATATGGAGGCTGTATTGAGCCTGCCTTCTTTCAAGATGTCATCTGAGGGGTAATAGTATAGGTGAAGTCATTTAGTTACACTGTGGAAACTTTTATAGTCCCTTTCTTGGGAATTTAATTCAGTGCTTCTTCATTTTATTAGGAACAGACTGACTCCATCAACGGCGCTCTCCATGTTTAGAGGCATGACTGCTTGTAGCAATTAGGCTCCCCAATTAGCATACTTCTCCTGACCCCAGCAGCACCACCGGGTCCTTACGTTATCCGTCT
>NW_010233346.1:0-1941 GCF_000690775.1 Eurypyga helias
TAGGCTGACAAGCCAAAGTGTCAAAAGTTAACTCTTAGAATAATATAGCAACTGAGATGTTCTTGTTCTCTGTGTTAGGCTGACAGTGACAAAGGCTAACTCTTAGAATAGTAAAGTGGTTGAGGTGTCTTTGTGTGTTAAGTTGTTTAGACAACATTCTGTGTTTCATTATGCAGCTTTTGATAATAGTCTGCTTTTCACTGTTCTGTTTTGCACTATATTCTATTTTGATGATATTTTGCTAGGATAAGCTGTTTGGACTTTATTGTGTTTTTCGCTATGTTAAGCTCTTTTGGACAGTGCTCTTTTTTTAATGATGTTTTTACATGTTAAGCTGCATTGATGATGCTCTGTCTCTCGCTATGTTAACCTGTTTTGATGATACCCGTTTTTTTAATGTGTTTCTCTGTGCACATTGCTGAGAAAGGGTTAATACAAGAGATGGGCCCCTTGCTTATCAAAAACAGGAGGGGAAGTACATGCTCATTAGTACCTCAGCAGTGTCCTTGTAAGCTGAGAAGTGTTCTTGTAGATTAGTAGGTGTTTAAAGAATTTGCCCTTTTTGTGAACTTTTCTCATTAAAAGTTCATTATAATACTAAAAATCATGCCCATAGTTCAAGAAGACCCCTGGCCAGGTGTAGACCCTGCCCCTGACCGGTGTAATAGTGGAAGCAATGTGTCAGCAATATTCTAATTGTATAACCAATCATTGTAAAGGGGGTGAACTGAAAAATTACTAAACCTGAAAGTTTTGTGCATAAATATAGCACAAAGGACTTGTTGGTGTGTGTGCTAGGAGGAGATATCCCCCAGGCACCTGGCGCCGCAATAAACCAATGTCGCCTTTCTAAACTGTCATTTGGTTTAAAGAGTTTTCGTGATTATTTTTCAGTAACATCACCATGACTCTGTGATCCCTAATCTCTCATTTTCTCTCTGTCATGCAGTTTGCCTCCGGATCCAGATCAACCCCCAAAACAAAGGCGAGTTCCAAGGCATTTCACCAGAGCGGGCATTTGCTGATTTCCTCTTTGCCAACACCATCCTCCATCTGGTTGTCGTCAATTTTGTTGGCTGAGCTCTAGAAGAGACTGTGAGGTACTGATCTGTAGGGTCACAAAAGGGGAAACCACACCTCACATAACTTCAGTACTTTTGTAGAATGTGGAGAGAACTGGGCAGTGAATCCTGGAGTTCTAGTTCCCAGATTCCTATTTACCAGGTGCAGTTAAGCTGTTGTCCTCTGGGTTGATACAAGTTTAGGATTTACAGCTTACTGGTTTCATGCATGTATCTATTGTCTTTTGTCATTTAAAAGACAGTTTAACAATGAGTGTTACAGACCCCTCTGTCTTATAAGAGGAATACACCATTTTGCAAGAGGGACTTTGGGAGCTGGAACTCCTGCATTCTGCTTGGAGGCAAATGTATGGCTGGTGTCCAACTCTAGAGTTTCTCAGCAGATGAGAGGAGGGAGTTTGAGACAGGGAGTTTGGTGCTGGAAAATGGAGAACATGCCCTGTTGTTATTGTTGCAAGGGGGCACAAGGTCATTTGAGCTTGTGGGGCATTTTCTCTCCTTTTGCAAGCTCATGTTGCCTTTTTGTCTTTACAGGTCTTGAATTACTCTTGAGCTCAGATGCCACTGGGAGGTGCTGTTCCCCAGCAGACTCTACCTACTTTCATGGTGGAGGAAGGGGAAGCAGGGCTCAAGACTTTTCCCCAGAGACTGTCCTATGGAGTGGAGGGGTCTGTTGCCTCATTACAGTTACTGTAATCCTTTCATTCAATAAAACCCTTTCTAATACTGCAGTCTTTTCCCTATTGGTGACAAATACACAGGTTCTTCTGACGCCTGTGTTCCCTCTCAGGCATGACTCCCTGTTTTTACACACACACACGGACACCCTCCCCACCTCTTTCTACCCAGCAGGCTTTTT
>NW_010233347.1:0-3085 GCF_000690775.1 Eurypyga helias
CCCTCAGGACAATGTTTCCTGCCCTAGGAGCACTGGCTGCCACCCCTGAGTAGGAGAGAGGGTAGTCACAGCGTGGCCTCTCTCTGTTTTGCTGCCGCGCAGGCTGCTGGAGGGCCGAGTGAGTGGTCCGTGGCTCGGAGGTTGCTCAGGGGTTCGCACAGCACCATGCCCTGCAGCAGTCAGAGGTCCCTGCCTCACATGGCTGCGTGCAGCGCTAACACCACAGGAACAACCGCGTCCGGTCAGCTGCTGCCTGGGCCCGGTGTGATGGAGCTGTGGATGAGAAGAAGGAGGAGCCCATCTCTCCCACAGGGCTTTGTCCAGCCACGTTGGTGGCTTTGCAGCACCTTCCCTGGTGCTTATTTGCATGCTTGGAAGGGGGTTTTAGCTCTTTATATCAAGCACAACAGTGTTGACCTATTACAACTCCTAGAGATATAGGTGACTCCCCACCAAAAATAAATAATAGTCTGAAAATGTGGTTCCCATTCCCTGCCTATGCACTCGGATACCTCTGCCACTCTGATCTCCCCTGCTCCCAGCCAGGCTGGCTGCTTACCTGTGCATCTCCTCCGCAGCTGCAAGTACTGATTTTCATCTCTTGCCATAAATAGCTCTCTCCAGTGCCCTAATCAGCTTTCTGAAGACTCTTGGGAGCCACGGGTATATGTTGCTAATCGCCCTCCAAAGGAGTTGACATCCCTGTGTGTCCTACCAGTATCTTCCCTGCCGGATCCTGGCCACCGGGTGTGCCTGAATCTCATGAGGAGGTTTAACATAAGGGAGGTGGGAGAAAGGCTATTCCCTCAGCTAAAGCAAGCCAAGGGTTTGCTTCGGCTTAGACAGCTTGCCCAGCGCCAGCTTTCAGCCCAGGAGGCTTTGCTCTAGGGGTCCCCCAAGCTGCGTATCGGAGTTCAGCGTGTAAATGGCGATGCGATCCAGGGGAGAGGAGAAAAGGTCAGAGTGCGTTTAGAGCTGCTCTGAAGTCTTCACCCTCTCCACTATGTCCTTCATTTCCCTAACGATCAGGGAAACACTTGCAACTGGAAGGCAAATGTATCCTGATGCTGGCCAGAGACGATGCACACACCCCTGAAGGGTTTTGGAGCAGGATCCCAGGGGAAGCACAGTCCCTCTCACCTTCTGGAGTGCAGACATCAGCGAGATGTGAGAGCACCGATGAGCTCCAGATGGGAGCTGATGAAGCACAGAGAGGCTGCAGATGGCTGCAGCCACGGAGGAGCGGGATCTCGAGGAGAAGGGGGAGGCCCAGGCAAGGCAGCATGAGGAAAGGTGGGCTGAGAAAGTCTGCAAGTTTGCTGGAGCAAAGCCAAGGGAAAGCTTGAAAATCATTCAAAGCTGGATCTTAGGACTAATGGGACTGTGCAGGTGGTGGCAGCCACGTGTGAGCAGCTCAGGGGCACACTGTGTGTGACAGAGCCTGGAGTGCTGGCATAGCGCAGCAGAAAGTCACCATCAAGGATACTGGTACAGAAGCTGGCCATCACGTATGTTCCAGGGCCACCTTCGCTGTTGGAACAGGCAACCATGGTGAGGCTGCTCTGCTGCCCAGAGCAGCCAGGAACCCTCAGATCATGCTTTCCTACACCCACCCACTTCTTAGCCACCCTGAAAAGGTGAAGGCCAGAGTGATGCTACATGCTTTGCCGTTCAAAGCATTCTGCATCCACCATGCCAGGATGTGCTCCACGCTAGAGGGAAGGACTTTCCCTGGCCAGACAGGTAAGGGGCACAGCAAGGTCGGGACATCACAGCCCTGTTGTAGCAGCCCTTTGCGGCACCCAGACCCAAACAGCAACTTTGAAACAACAGCCTAAGGGGATAAAAGCAGAGTCCCCAAGTCCTTACAGCTAAGGGAAAGCCTTAATTACCCTCTCCTCAGCTACAAATTAAGAGTAAAAATAGAAGAACGCTGCCTTGGTTTAGCCCAAGCCCTCCTCAGTATTAGTAACAGACAGACATTCTAGTGGAAGGTGTCCCTGCCCATGGCAGGGGGGTCGGAACTAGATGGTCTTTAAGGTTCCTTCCAACCCAAACCATTCTATGATTCTATGATTCAAGATGAGAAAGAGCAGGGTGGTATGTGCAGTGTGCCCCTCCTGCATCTCCCCAGCATCTCATGTCTTTCACCTTGTGGGACCACCTAATTTTGGTATCGTAACTCCCAGCAGAGCCACCTTGTTCCTTGCTCTGTTTGCAGCTCTTCCTTGCCTGTGCTGCCCTTCCCCTTGCCCCCAGGCTGCTGCCCAGCCTCTGCTCCAAAGCGCCAGAGCCTTTTGATTTTGAAATCCAGGCACTTTGCATGGAGGTACCTTTCTAAAGCTAGCTCTGAATAACACCTCGAACCCATGATCTTGTTCCTAATGCAGCGCTTGTTGCTGCCACAGCTGCTTTCTGGGTCAAAGGAACTAATTTGATCATAAAATCATGTAAGAAGGTTTTAACCTTCATTATTTCTAATTGCAGACTAATTTAAATGCAGCATTCAAAAGGCCCTGCAGTGCAATTATACAACCAACTGCGGGAAAATAAGTAGCTCTTAATTGTACCATGACAGCAAGGTGATATCAGCATCATCACTTTTTCCAAGATTTCCTCTCCAAAAATGCCACCACTGCACCCCCCCAAGGAGTCCCATTAGCCCCTTCCCCAGCAGGCATCTTGCACACAGCAATGAATTCAGACCTGCCACTTAGCAAACCCTCACTGCCTTGTGATATGCCACATGCCCAGCAGAATTTATGTATTTATTTGGGCTTATTTGGGAAAACACTTCCTTTATTACCCATTGTTTCCAAGCAGCCCTTCTTGCTAGCTTGGTGCAGGCTCTAGGAAAGAGCAGGAGAAGGCTTTCCTGGCCAGTGGCTCCAGCCCAACCCCAACTCAGGGCCGGGGAAGGACCTGCTGGCTTTGCTGGGGATGTACCACTGGTGTGACAAGTGCCTGTGATGTCTCATACAGTGCCCATGCTTTGAAATTCAGAGGTTTTCTGCTCTGCAGGTCCCCTGGCAGTACAGCTCCAGCCTTTTGTAAGAATCCTAGAATCATGAAATGGTTTGGGTTG
>NW_010233348.1:0-2947 GCF_000690775.1 Eurypyga helias
TCTGGATGGCCGGTTCCAGCTGCTGTCCAGGGCGCGGGGCTCTCGCATCCCAGGGCCGTGTGTTTTCTCCTCCTGCATCGCACTGCAGTAAGTTCGCGAGTCGCTGGGCGGCTGAACTGGTTGCAGTCGCGGAACTGGCAGGGGGGGGGGAGCCGTGGAGGAGCCGTGTATGCGCGGGTGTGTGTATGGACGTAGCGGAGGGGCTGGGCAGAAAGTTGTAGCTAACCGTGCCTTATTGAACTTGTCACGACTCGTGACTTTGGTATTTGGTTAACGCCAGTTTGCCTCGTTGACCTACATCACTTTGCCCAACCCTGGTCGATGTCCTGATGTTTGTTGCCCGGGCTTCCAGCGGTAGGTGGGTTCAGAGCGCTGTTACTGCTGAAGCGTGCGGTGTGGATGCCAACGCAGCGAGTGCAGGAAACAAAAGATGCGACTGCGAAGTTATGCTTTAAAGGCTGGTCTGCAGAAACTTTGAGTGTTGATGTCACAGACTGTCTATCTAAGGGTCTTTTCAAGGGAGGATTACAAATCCTGTACTGACTGATAAAACTTCAGGATATGTGAAGTCAATTCAGATACAGCTTATTCTTGCTTTGTGTGATTCAGGGTAGCTCTGATTCATTTTGTTAAATTTTATTTGTCGGGACTGCAAGTAATTAATTTTTTTTATTGTTAGTATTCTGTTTTTGAAATGGATTAAAGGTTTTCTCAGAAGATACTGTATTATAAGTATTTTTTCCCTAGCTAAACAATCATATTATAGAATCTTCAGTTAATTTTTCTTTCTATTTGACTGCTTTTCTACAAATTTAGGGGGAACTTTATTGATTTTCACAAGCAGTTTTATCTGGTTGATGTAACTTTAGAAAGCAGATAGAATAAGTTTTTTTAAAATCTGTATCCTAAAATAAGAAAGGGAATGCAACAGGATGGAGGAAATATTAATTTTTGCTGGAGAAATAGTCTTGAAAAAAAAAATGCGCTTAAAGTTTTTTCTACTCCCATTTAGGTCAAATGACCCAATGTAGTAACATAATAGTTTTTGTTCTTTACACTTGACTGGTATAATGCTTCCACATATATTAAAATATCATTATACATTAAAAAAAAAATCCATACCAAGAAACTAATACATATTCCCAAACGACTGAACTTGTGCTATGCTCTGTGTATTTCTATATGACATTCTCTATGTGTATTTCTCTATGACAGGAGAGAAGTTCTTTGTTTGTCCCCAAAGTGATAATCCATTATTGCTCAGAGCCTGAACTGCCTGTCTGGTACAGAATGAAAAAAATCATCAAGAAACGTGGGACATCACAAAGCAGTGCTTTCCTCCTGGGGCTTATGTCATCCCTTGTTCATTTGTCAAGTTGGAAGGACCTTGTTGTTTATCATGGCAGGGGTGTCCTACTCAACAGTCTGAAATGTGCATGGAGTGAGATATTTTATGCTATGGATTTCAAATATTTGGGGCCCAATCTGTTTATCTAATTTAGGTGCCTGGAAACAACTGAATTTGCTGCTCTTAAACAGTTTTAGGAAAAAATACACATTCTTATGTTTGTTTAGGAAGAAGAAATACGTAAGAGCTGTTAATTACAAACTGAAGTCCTATTTTGTAAGCACCTATAGATGTCTCAAAACATTCAAACAACAGTACTCAGTAGCAATGAATAAATGAACAGATAAGTATTTTTGAAGAGCCTATGCAGTTTGAAAGTAACAAAGCATCTGTTTTGAAGACCACCACACACCATTTTTTTTTCTTATAATGAGATTCTGCACCATTTCTGCTCTGGAGCAAAATGTCATCCAGGTGACACTTCATGGGACATGTCTAGGTACCTCTTGCCAATGGTATGAAATCACTGGAACAGAAATGAAGAAAATCTAAGAGGATTGTAGGAAACCTGCTGGAGCAGCATTTTGATAAAGCTGAGTGTAAATATATTTGGGAGTAAAGGTAGTAATAACTGAACACTGGAAAACTTCAAAGTCAGTCAGCTGGATGGCTGGTCTGGACTTGTTTTCTTTGTGCTTATATGACAGTAGCACTTAGTTGTTGCGAATGTCACCTATAGAATAAAAGATAAGAGATTTAAGTTATGTTTTGTAAATAAATTAATAAGTATTAACAGCATATATAGGTGATACATAATGTTTAACTGTCTGACTTGTATGACCTTAGAATCCTTGTTATGTATTAGTTCATTGATAAGTTATACCTTCAGCACAGTTTTAACATCTTTTTAAAGCCCCAGTTATTTATGATGTTTCCTTGGTTAAAGTTAGCGTAGTGCTAAAGAGTACTTCATGTGATGATCTCTGTATTCATAGTGAATCTTCCCATCTTTTGTCATAGCGAGAATTGTGGACTGTTGTGAAAATTGTGTGATGAAACGTTCCCATCCGTATCTAGAATTATGAAAGAGTGACAGTTGTAAGGGAGAGGAAAACAGAAAGAACGGGTCTTGTTCTGTGGTTTGGTGTACAGGAGTAGAAGAATTTCAGCCAGAGTTTACATGGAAAGGAGAAGACACCTGAGTTTGTTGTAAAGTTACAGTGTGAAATGTGGGAGTCACCAACAGAGTGCAGTGCTGTTGAAGAACTATTGCTGACCTCCTGAAATCATTAGTTTTGGATTTCCACTCCCTACTTCTTGCCACTAGCAAGTTAAGTTTGCAACCTATTTCAGGAGTTGCCATTTGAGGTTTGCACTACTGTCTCAAGCAAAAAATAAATCAATAAAATGTACCAGGCCTTGCTCTGAATATCATTCACATTTTTTTTTATACCTGTGCTGAATGAGTTATAAGCCTTGTTCTGTAGGAATTATACCATTTTAATGCCAGTTTAATCAATAGGAGATGCTATAAAAGGTTAAAAAAATTTTCTTTCTGTAAAAAAGAATTCTTCATAAAGGATCTGCTGACCTGCAGTT
>NW_010233349.1:0-574 GCF_000690775.1 Eurypyga helias
GATTTTGGGGTGAAACTCTCAGGATTTGGGTGCAACCGGCCTATTTTGGGGTGAAACCAGCAGGATTTGGGGGTGAAACCAGCCAGTTTGGGCTAAACCCAGGAGGGTTTTGGGGTGAAACGATCAGGTTTTGGGGTGCCGGAGGATTTTGGGGTGAAGCCAGCCAGTTTTGGGGGTGCCCAGTGGGATTTGGGGAATAGAACCAGCAAGAATTTTGGGGTGAAAGCAGCAGATTTTGGGGCACCCAGGGGGATTTTGGGGTGAAACTACCAGGATTTGGGGGAACTCAGGAGGGTTTTGGGGTGACACCAGCCTACAGGATTTGGGGGCACTCAGGAGGGTTTTGGGGTGCAACCAGCCTATTTTGGGGTGAAACTACCAGGTTTTGGGGTGCCAGCAGGATTTTGGGGTGAATTCAGCACATTTTGGGGGGCAACCATCCTATTTTAGGGTGAAACCAGCTGGGTTTGGGCTCAAACCAGCAGGATTTTGGGGTGAAACTATCAGGTTTTGGGACACCCGGCAGATTTTGGGGTGAATCCTGCAGGATTTGGGGGCAACCAGCCTATTTTGG
>NW_010233350.1:0-1155 GCF_000690775.1 Eurypyga helias
CCTGGAGCTGCCAAGCCTTGGCCTGGGCAGGGAGAGGGGCCAGGCTGGGGAGGCAGGAGCTGAGGGAGGGGGGTGCACTGCGATTCCACTCCCTGCTCCAGCGAGGGAGCCCTGTGCCAGCCCCGAGAGACACAGCCCCGGCATGTCCTCCTCCAGCAAAGACAGCCGAGGAGAGGCTGGGGGACCGGGAAAGGCCCTGAGAGACCCAATGCCACCCGTGACCCTCCTCTCCCCCCGGCTGCAGGGCCAGGAGCCACCCACACGCTCCCAGGGCCCAGTGCAGCACCGTCCCCTTTCAAGCCATTCCACGAGACTCTCCCCAGCTTCCCGGCTCCGTCTCACCCTCCCACTGGAGCCTCCCTTGGGCACGAGGCCACCCCTCAGAGAGGAGCCATCCCTGTATTCACTCTGCTCCCAGGGGAAGACCTCGTGGGAGCTGCTCCCACATCTCCCAGCTTGCCAGCACCGTTTTCCAAAGGCAGCCCCTTCTCCAGAGTCTCCCATGGCCTCACTCGGCTCGCGCTGCCCCTAAATCTGCGTGATGAGGCCCCGCCACAAGCAGCATCCCCTTTAGGGCCGCATCCAGGCACGGGATGCGAATGGGGGCAGAGCAGCCATTGGGTCTGACCAGCAGAAAGCTGTTCCTCCCACAGCCCCTTCCCACGGAGCCGATGACTAACGGAGACATCCCTCGTGCACGGCATTTGAGCAGGAGAGCATCAGGGTGCGGAAAAGCTCAGCCCGAAAGCACGCCAGGAGGGGTTTGTGCTGCCGTGCGGAAGGACCGTGCGGAAGGACCGAAAGCCGAAGGGGTGACATTCTCCTCTGGGGCTGCGGGAGAGACCCAGATAGAAATATTTGGGCTGGCGTGAGCCAGCACTCGGGTGTTATCACGTAACAGATGGCAACATGGATGGGTGACAGCGGACAAAGGCGTTTCCTGGGAGATGCCATGGGATAGCAAGGGCTGGACATTGACTTTTCGGGACTGGAACAACTGCAGACGTCACCCCAGATGGGATTTGGCTGCCTATCGGCTGTGGGTCCAGGCGGGACGTGGGCTGCTGCAGGGACAGGGCAAGTCCCTGAGGCCCCGCGAGCGTGGGGGACGCCCCGGTGTTCCAGCTGTAGCCTCCCGACCCCGCAAAGCAGCGG
>NW_010233351.1:0-79029 GCF_000690775.1 Eurypyga helias
CTGAACCCAGCACAGCCTGCATTAGGGCATGGCACGTAGTACCAGCAGCGTCCTTACGTCTCTGCAGGAGTTTGGTGGCCACACAAGCCTGCTGTGGCTCTGAGAGCTCCCAGCACCACTGAACACTGGTGCCAGTGAAGGTCAGTCCTCCCAACCGAGGGAACCTTGGGAAAGAAGAGAGTGGGACAGCCCAGCACCACTGAACACTGGTGCCAGTGAAGGTCAGTCCTCCCACCCGAGGGAACCTTGGGAAAGAAGAGAGTGAAACAGGGCTCCCCACAGGCATCATAACCAGCACCAGAGGCTGGCACCCAATCCGTGCAGGAAGACAGGCGTTCCAGCTGGCAGCCGAGCAACCTCTCAGGAAGAGGTTTGTCTGGTGCAATGGACTGTTTGCAAGGAGTTGCTTGCTGGCTCTTGTTGTAGCAGGGCACCTGGGACAGCAGTTCGTCATCTTTCCAGGAGAGGATAGAGGCATGTGTGCTCACATAGACACCCACCCACCTCATTAAATAGTAAAATATGCATTTTTCTCTTGGTCTTTCTTTTTTTCCAAACAATTATCCTGTCTCTCACTCCCTTGTATCTTTCCTGCTTTGCTCTGCACACCTCCTCCAAACCACCTCCATCTTTCATCATCTGTTGGAAAAGGCCAAGATGATTTATAGGCTCACCTCATCCCCAAGGCTTCAGTGGATCCTCTTCAGTGGATGGGATAGACATGGCCTCTGTTATCTGTGGCTGCAGAGGTGTGCCAGTCAGATATTTTGCTTTTGCCTGGAAAAGGCAGGATATGGTGTAGATACAGGATGAGGGATCTTTTTTTCCCAGTGCACGAACACTGATACACATGGCAGAGAGCAGGCTATTTCACAGGAGATTGCTTCATGTCTATCTTCAAACTCCATAGCATTAAGAAAAAAACAAAATCTTAGAAAAGGAATAAGGAATAATTTACTGCCAGGAGGTAGCAGGAGTGGGTAACCTCTTTCTGGTGTTGAAAAATAAATAGGCAAAAGCAAATGCTAGATGCAGCAGTGCACCTAGTATCCTGCTTATTAGAGTTGGTGCACATCTGTTTCTTGGCTCTGTTTGTCCAGGTCAAAAATCTCCTTGCTGACAGTATTTGATCTGCTCTATCTCCGCATTTGAAAAGGAGATTTTATTTTACTTTCAGAGGTTTAATTATTCAAAGATTTCAATCTCCTCCAAGAGTTCAGATTTTTTAAATTTAATTTATTTTTTTTTTTTTTAGCTATTTCATTAATCATAGGATGGTTTGGGCTGGAAAGGACCTTAAAGATCATCTAGTTCCAACCCCCCTGGCCATGGGAGGTTGTTCATTAGACCAGATTGTTCAAAGCCCCATCCAACCTGTCCATGAACATTTCCAGGGATGGGGCATCCACATCTTCTCTGGGCAACCTGTTCCAGTGCCTCACCACCCTCTCCGGGAAGAACTTCTTCCTGATATCCAATCTAAATCTAACCGTTACAGACCCTTGTAAAAAGTCCCAGCCCCAGCTTTCTTGTCAGCCCCTTCAGGCACTGGAAGGCTGCTACTAATCTGTTAGAACTATTACTAAAAGTCGTACATTAGCATTCTTCATGTACCTAAGTATTCTTGGCTATATGTGAAGAGCCCAGCCACTTTGAAGTGGGTTTGGTGGGAGAAGATTACCCCTTTGATTGTGATTTCCTTTAATTTAGTCCCGTTGTGCATTATAATGGTGTGGCACAATAAGCATGACCTTTCCAGCAGTCACTGCAGAACAGAGCAATGGGGAGACATTGTGGCCAGATGTCTACTGCACAGAGAGCAATGAATGACTTAAATTTTTAGTGCAATGGACCTGTTGATTACATTTAACAAAAATATGGAGTGACAAGAGATAAAATAAGAACCTTGTGTCGCTTTCTTTGAAATAGCTTGATGTCTCCAGGTGCTGGGCTGGAAGTAGAACTGAGTCAAGGGAGTTGAGCTAGTGTAGGAGGGAGTGCTGACTCTGCTTTCAAAAGGTGGATGAGTTGCTGTTTTTAGCAAACATGGAGGCCTCAGCCATTTTAATATTTTTTGGCTTAGTTAGCCAGAATGACTCCATGCTCCCTCCCCTCAACTCAGCAAGCGCAGATGCTTCTGCAGAGGGCCATTTGAGAGTATGTGCTTCCAAGCCCAGGTTAGGCCTCTTGCCCACTTCTCCTCCTATGCCTGTGTATTTTTGGAGGGCGAAGGGTTTTGCCAACAGAATTGATCTAATGCTAGGGAGACATTTGCTGCCAACATTTCAGCATCATCACTAGGAGGGTCCCTTGCTGAGGAGCCAGCACAGGAATCCCCGAATCACCTGCAGAGCATCGTGTCACCGTGCCCTGAGATATGCTTCAGTGAAACATCCTGGACAAAAACTTTGGATAATCAAGGTGGAAGGTAAGATGGGGACATGAATGCAACCTCCTCTGGAGACAAAAGTTCATATGTGGTGCATAGGATTACCAGCAAAATGAATTCGGTGATTTTCTGATACTCTTTAATGTGTCAGTATCCACCACAGAGACCCACACCATTTGTCACCACTGTCATTAACTGTTAAGCAGAGGTCCAAGAGTTAAACAGCAAAGGTATCACACGTCATGTCGGAGATGTGCTGGCAGAAGTGTAAAACCTTGCAAAATAATTACCTGAAATATGACTGTCTTTGTCCTGTGCTCAGAAGTCTCTAAGTTTCAGGAGTAGTTAAACTGATCAAATAAAAAAAAACAAAGCAACAAAAAAGTTGAGAGTTTTTAATGGAAAGACTGGCAAAGCCAGGTCTAAACTACTTTCACCAGGAGACCATTTGAGCTTTTCAATCTTCTCTGCCAAAGTTTGTTAAACTATTTTGCTTATTAACTCTTTTGCAATCCCTTCATTAACTGTGCCTGAAATTTTAATGTTAAACCACTAAATCCATTTTACAACCAGAGATTATAATGTCAAAGAGGACGGATTTGTGAATTTAAGCACTGACCCTTGAAAGATGAGACATGGAACATGCTTGCTTCCTTCCAGACTGTACTCCCATCCTGAGAATTGGTGGGGGTGGGGCTGAGCCTATGTTGGGAAGTGCAAAGTCCATCAGAGCAAAGGTACCATGGACGTGCTCGCTGTAGCCATTTGCCACGTTTGATCTGAAAGTCCAGGTGACTCTGCAACTCTGGCCATGCACGGTACAACACCCTGTCCCTAAAAGTCCAACTTTAGTAGTAGAGTTTTTTTAAGAAAGACTAAAGACAGGTGAAATGTTCAGGACTAAGAGTTTTTTTAAGAAAGAGTAAAGACAGGTGAAATGTTCAGGACTGCATATGATTCCTGTGTATGTAAGTTGTTCATATAAAGGTTTATAGCAAGACTGGAGCACAGTCTGAAAGAACACTCATGTACTTGCAAGCACAATTTCAAGCTGAAAGAGGGGTTTACTAAGTTGGATTTAGAAAGGGCAACTTCTTGGGGAAGTTATCAAGCAATGGCTTCAGGTAAAGAATGAACAAGTTAGAGCAAGCATGGGCTACAGAGCAATCATCATTAGTGAGTTAGGGGTATAGGGGAGAACTGGAGGCATCTGATGGGAAACAGGCTGGAGCTGCTACATAGGCTAGGTGGTTTGATTCACTTAAAATCTACTAAAAATGAGTAATCCAGTAACTGACAAACATTATACCACAGCATTTGCATGACTTTTGAATAGCAATCAAGTTAATTTTCATCTTAACTGTTTATTTTTACTTTGCCTGTTACTAAATGTATCAGCTGCTGGCACCACCTCTTCCTCACTCCCTAGAAGAGGGAAACGGAGGAAGATTTAAGCGTTGCAAGCAATGATTCATTCTCAGGCTGCACAACCTGCCAAATGATCTCCAGGGTGGCACTGCTACTTGGCCTGGTAACAGTTTTCCTCCCTCCCTGCCCCCCAAACTAGAAGGAAGGAAACCGATACTCATGGCAGGCAACCAGGATGGCTAGAATGAATATTGGAGAAGTTCAGGAAACTAAATATGGGATCCAGGGTCTGGAAAACATGCCAGGACAAAAAAAGGATAAAAATACAGAAATAACAAAGGGAAGGAAATAAAAAAAATAACCAAAAGAGATTCCATTACCAAAAATCAATCCCTGGGATGAAGTACTCATTAAAGGTCTAATCTTACCTTCCCCATGCAAGGGCTGGTTTTGTAAGGGACTGCTAGAGGCTGAACGCCCATTCTTCTGAGGGAAATCAAAGGAAGGGTTTTGGAGTGTTTTTCTGCATGAAGGTTTCCAAATCTCAGAGAACTGCAGGAAAATGATTAAACCCTGGATTAGGGTTTCCATGTGGCCATGGAAATCAATGGTTAAAATTCACCCTTGTTTCCAGGAGTCAGGCAAACATGTCATCCTAACCCCACTTCAGACTCAGCAAGAATCCATTTCAGACTGTCCTTGGATCATATTTACAATTACACCCTGCTAATCTATGCAATTCATTAAAGTCCCGGGGCCAAATGGTGCAGCTGACAGTTCTCAGTGGGATGTCAAGTACTGGCTGCTTCGCCAAGGTGCAGCCAGGAGCTACGCCCTTTGGATGTTCTCTTGGAAGCATGAGTAGATACCAGGGCTATCATTTTTGGTGTCTTCCTAAATGCCAAGACAGGGTCCTGCTTTGACTCTGATACAGAAACCGTGCTGGAGAATCCAGGGCAATTGTACTTTTGCTATATTTTTATTTTATTGATTGCATAATGATCAGAGGAATGTAAGATTTGCATCTTTTTCTTCTGTTCTGACTGTCCTTGTAGTATTTCAATGGTAGTAAGGTAACATTGCCTTGAGGGACCCAGTCCCCACAGGCTTGGGAACTCCAGCCCTCACTGATGTAGAACTTTAGGCAGCTGCTCTTTTTGGGTGTCCAAAATTCTATTTTTCATATCTACGTTGATATTCTTTTTAAATCTGAGCTTTTATGTCCTGTGTCTTGCTTCTGGTTATGGCAAAAAAGTTTTGGCATTGCTTTTCAGGCCCAAGTAAATCAGACTTGCCTCAGTGTGTCATGGAGATGTTTGGTTTTAATCCATCGGTGGCTTTGTTGATTAAGATAAAGGCCTTGATTAGGCACTGGCAAAGATATGAGAGCTGTGGAGGCCCTGGAGCTTCAGTGCAGACCGCTCTCAAAGCTTGAATCACTTGAGAATCTGACTACTTTTTTCCATGCTAGCATAAGCTATTACATCTGGTAGACAACTGTTGCCATATTGATTAAATGCTGGGACTTTATGAATAATAGTCCCTTCTACATGAGTAGGATGCAAATGCCCCTCCTCACAGCTTGGAGTTGATTTTTGTATGGGTAAATCAGGGGAGGACTGGAGGTAATGCAATAAAAGGAGCTCAGTTTCAATCCATGGTAAGGGGATTTTCAGTTTGCAAGGGTCATATAGGAGACTCAATTTTCCTTCCAAAGCAGAGATACAGCTTCTACATCTGCCGGTTTCTACAGTCTCAGCAGCAGTCTTCTTGCTGAAGACAGAGAAACATTCAGCTGATGGACTCAAATACATGGAGGTCACAGTGTATTAAAGCAGATCAAAAGGTCTTTGCAGCTCTTGCAAAATCAATCACTCCCATTAGGGAATGCTGGCCGCTGTGTGTGCTGACCCTTTTCGGTTCAGATGATGTACTCTTCTTGCCTTCAGCTGCCTTCCTTGAGGAACAGCTGCTATCATGCCAGCTGTTTTAGACCTTGTTAGACGTAATTAAAATCCACATTGTTGTCTTCTGCACTGTATGCTCTGGTCTAAAGACACTATTTTCCCTGTGCTTTTCTTATTAATTTTCACAAGGGAGAAACTGAAATCTTCCTGATAGCCTCTATTCTACTCACAGGGAACAGACACATGAAAAATTTAGGATCAAGACCAATTTATCATGCCACCTTTGAATCTCCCAGGGAAGGGCTCAGCTCACAAGCAGAGAGATACCCACCAGTGGGGTGTGTCCCCCCGAGCTCCCTGTCTTGAAATTCTGCACTGCCCCTTCTGTCTCTAGGTGCCTCTGTGGACGATGAGGGATTGTGCATAGCGAGACAGACACAAACCCATCCTTTTTCCTTTGTTGGTTATAGACAGAGTGTAGATAAAGATTTTGGGTGAGATGAATCCTACCCTTGCTGTGCCCAGTGTTACATAGCACTGAAATGCTCAGGCATGTTTCCACTGGCATCATTTGCATTTGTGAGCGTTTAGCGTTTCGGACCTCTGATTACCAAGCTGAGCATGCAGGGAAGAAAGAGGCGCAAGTGATTAGTGAACTTGAGTGACAAGTTTCGTTTCGTTAATTTGACACTGCACAGAAGACGTGCTGCAGCAGCAGGGGTAGATCCAGATCTCTAAAGCAGCGTTCAACAGTCTGAGCTGTGAGACCACCCTTTTTTATTTCTGCCACCAGAAGTTGCAAAGGGCTTAACTTAAATTTCATAGAAAGACCGTGCCAGCCAGCAAAGCTGAACACTGGCCTGTTTCTGATTTTGTTGGCTGCAGCGTGACATTATTAATAAAATACAGAAATAAATGTACAAAGGCAGGGCTGCATCTTCAGGTGCTGAGCATGCATACCTGCAGAGGTGGGATATGCAGCTGTGCATGTGATGTACACAACTCACAGCGTGAACTCTGTTTTAGTGCAACTAGGATTTTTCCCAGTAAGAACTCAGTACAAATGAAGCAAGGACTTAGAAATTTGGGCAGAGTTCTGGAAGTATTCCATGCCTCTAGCAGCCTAAATGTAAGAGAGTGGCTGATGTGATTCCCTAATGCAAAAAGGGTCCAGGGAGCTCCAGGTGAACTGCTGCCCATGCTGAGCAGATTTACTTAGGTTAACTGCTGCCTTGCAACCCATTCTGGGACTGGACAGGCAAGCTAATTAAATTCCTGCTTGCCCATCAAAACAAGTAGTTCCCAATCTAAATCTCAAGGCCATAATTGAATTTCACATATTGATTTTTCATATTTCACTTTACTTTACAGGATCATAATATATATACCCCAACTTTTACTTCTCAGATAAGCAGTTTTGCTCCAGAATTCAGTGTAACAGAAAAGATGGAACATTCTAAGAGGTTTTCACATAGTTACATTTCACAGCGGTACTCCATTTTAATCATATTTAAATACAGCACACAGGACACATAAAAATGCAAATGCACACTCTCCACTGCATGCATCTTTTGCATATATGAGAGGTCTATACTAGATACCAAGAAAACACATAATCAAATGTTAATTTTATTATTACCAACGTGAATCAAAGTGTATCAATAAACAGAGATATAAACCAAGATTTTAATAAGACGGGATCCAAGAAAATATAAGTTCTCAGGGAACTTATTAAACTGTATGAAGAAGAAGAAGAAATGAGAAATGAGTGAAACAGAGTCACTACCTATGTGACTTCAGGAGATAAATCATCAGCAAATATTATTTTAAGCAACACCACAGTTAACACAGAACAATTTCACATTTGTAGATAATTTACAACTCAGCAACATTCTGTCAACATTTCCTCATATGCATGGTTTGATTCAACGTAGTGAAAGACACCTCCCATCAGAGCTGAAATGTCTCTGAGGTTTTAATGATTTTCCACATGGAAAGGGCACACTTGGTAGCAAATGTGTTCTGTTTTTTTCCAGTGTGCCCAAATTAAGTAACTCACGAATATAGTGTCAATGAATATAATTGCTTTAAGGCAAGAATGCAGATCTGGAAGGAAAACAAAGTCCAGTGATGTCTTGCTTCTTCAACAGATGGATTTTTAGACACCCTTAGAGCAGGCAGCATATTCAAGAACAAAATGTTAGGCTCTTGTTTTTGTTGGCTGTGAATAAATTCATCATGGGATACATGGTTTAAATATGACCTGATGTAATTCCCATTCTCCTACTACTAACTGCTATCTGCTGAGCCAATTTCAACTTCAGCTCAGTTTCTTTTGAGTAAAGATTGTAGTCAGATTCTCGTCTTTATTTGTTCTGTCCAACTCAGGATGCAAAGCACTCCTGGACACAGAATATAGGGTGTTTTTCATTTTTGCAGAGTGTGACTCAGTTTCAGTGTATGAAACTACTCTTCGCTAATGCATGATGTTAGAATTGACTCATCCATATTGAAGGTGCAAAGTCCTTGAGTGCTTTACCAATTACTATAAATTTTAGAAAACGTATATTATTCCTTAGTTTTTTCTTAAATTTGTATTTGAGATTTTTGTTCTCATTAGTGAATCATATACACAAACAACTGAACCTTGTAGTTTAGACATAAATAAGTCACTGGAAAAAAATACAGCAGCTTTCAAAGTTCAGCAGCCAAGGAAATCCTTAGTCTTTTTCTGTTTGTTACTCACAATTTAAACCTGTGGGTAATTATAAAACGTTCAACAATTACACAGTGTTAAGGGCCAGGTTTTTCTAACAGACTCAGAGCCCACAATCAGTTGCAGGTTTTCCAGAATTGCCCAGCTCCTGTCAAAGCACCAAAGTGAGTAGGTGAATCAACATGCCGATTTCTGAGCTCCTCTTAGCTCTTGGATGATACTCTTTTTCTTTACCCCGACCTGGGCAGTGAGCCCCTGAAAACTCTAGACAGGAGAAGACAAAATGAAGACAAAATCCAGGATAAGCTTCATATTAGTGACTTGTCTATGCATGATCCAGCAAAGGAGCTCCCATTTCCAAGTCTGAGAGATACCCAGGCGGAGATACAAATCCCTGGGATTTCCAATAGGCTTTCTCCTTTTAACACAATAACCTGTGTGAAGACGTACACATAAATCAACATTTTTCCCTTTGGAGGGAATGTGAGGTTGGAGTTCGTCCCCCTTGCTAGCTGCCTGGCATTCTGGAGACCAGCACTCTCCCCTTGTCACCTGCGAAGGGGCCACCTCAGTCATCCCAGAGCTCTTGTAGATTTATAGCGAATTTGTGTTTTCAGAAACAAGTTGATAACCTTTGCACTGGCATGGAAGGCTGAACTTTTATTACAGGGTTGTTAAGATAACAGCAGCTTTGAATGTGTACTGTTGCTGTGTTAGGAACCGAAGGGAAACAAAGCTCTGCCTCTCTGCTCAGCTACCTGGATCTCGACGGTGGCCAAGGGTGGGAAGCTCTTACACAGCCAGTTGGCTGTTTCCTGTGACTCTTGTTTTGAGGCAGTACAAATGCGCTCGGCTTTGCTGCTGCTTTGTTATCTAAGGAATCCTAACCCCAGTAAAACAACCAAACCATGACTGTACCGTGTGAGCTCTGCAGGGAGCATCAGCATTCCAAATCTGGGGCCGTAAGGCCTGTGAGCAGATTCTGGGGTGCTCACAAATCTGTGTTTTTATAGCAAGCTGTAGCAGAAATTAAGGGAAAGGCTGCCTGAAACCATTTGAATTTTTTCTTGGGTGATTTGGAGTTTCTGGATTTAAGATATTAATTGAGAGACCTTTTATTGGTGTAATGCCAGCCCTAAAAGGAAGAATATTATATGTGGCTTTTGCATGCCTTGCCATGTATGCCTAATAATCACCCTTTTTCATCCGTTTCAAGAAGCAGTTGCCTTCTAGGGAATAAAGCCTTCTTTAGATAAAAACCTGGAAAGAAGAGTGGACAGACAATAAATATATATTTTTTTTGTATGTGAGCTAGATGCTATACAAATACCCCCTGAAAGTGATATTCAGAAGCCTTTACTTTTTTTCCTAAATTACTACAGCAGGACAAAATACGATAAAAATACACACTGGAATGTTTATTTTAAAATAGATAACGGCTCTGCAAACCCCTTGCCTAGTTCAGTACACTGGAACATCCCTGCTGCTTAACCTCCTGTCAGTGTGAGCCGGAGCAGGGTGAGGAATGCTTCTTGCCTTTCCCAAGCAAACTCCTCTGAGGGAATTCAGAGTGCACAGTTTGTTCAAACTTCTTTTTTCTTCTTTAGGCTTTTTAATTATTTCAGGTTGATGCACGAGCTCAGGGCTGGGCTGGATTCTTTCCAGGATATCTGCCGTAAATGACTGCTGTGCATCTTGTAGATCCCAATAGATCATGTATCACAGGATGTTCCCCTCATGTCCTATCTACCCCCAAATCACTTCCAACAACTGGTATTTCCACGGTATAGAAAATGCAGAGTTTTGGAATGGTGGAGCTGGAAGCAGGACTGAACAGGGAAAGGCTGAAGCACAAATGTTGGACTTCGCCCTGCCTCCCATACTTAGGTTTTAATCAGCCAAAACCCCTACCGAGTCAGCAAGATTTTTCACTTCCAAAAAAGCTGTGTGAAAACTGAGGGAGGGCTTCAAGCAGATCCAGTACAATAGCTGAAAAACAACATGACAAAGTAAAAAGAAGGAATATAAGCAGAGCACACAGCTTAAGAAAAGCGTTTTCACTAGACAGGGCGTCCAATATCCAGCTGCTCCTGTGAAGAAGGAGGATAACAGCTAACGTTGTCAGTGTGATGGGACGTGAAGCTTCTAACAAAAATTTCCTAGAGTGTCCTTTTTATGTTTTGGGGGTGAGAGGTGAGTTTGATTTACAGGTAAGGAATGGCAGTGTTAATGCCAGTCTTCATTTCTTACTTCTGGATTTGAAGTCCAGGCTGTCTGCTTTCTTCTTCTCTCCAGGACAGTAGTCACCTTTTTCACAAAGACCTTTTGTTAGTATCCTATGTTTTGTTTGTGCACAATACTGTCAGCAATATCAGGATATGTTTAGATAAAAGATCTACTAAATGGACTGGTTTGGAGGTTTTGGGAGTTTATCTCAGCAGATAATACTCCAGTAGATTTTTCTAGTGGCTCTCATTAGTTGGCTCTGTCTTATCTAATCAGACTCTGAAGCCAATCAATACAGAAACTTGCCAATCAGTGCTGAAGTATTTCATGTGGTTATATTCCTGAGGCTCACAGGAAAAAAAAGGGAAAGGAGCTTAAAAGTACTTTTTGTTTTGTTCTGGTTAAATGCCGTTCTGAACAAACGGTTACTGGATCAGCTGCTAGGAGCTGATCCCTGCTAGCTTTTCTGGCACTACTTGGTGCATTAGGCTGTAAATGTCTTTATTTCTCCTTCGGTGGGATTCTTTTCTACTTTTCAGACAAGTCTTCAGTACTTTGTGGCTATGTATTTACTCAGCTTACCTAACTGGACTAATTGCTCATGGTTCTTCTTACTAAGGGTCCTGGACTGGTGATCTTTCTAAACAGTTAAATTGCTTAACATCATCTTTGCTTTTTCAACAGTGTGGTTTGCAAGCAGTTGAAATGGGAAGGTTTTAAAACAACAGACTCTCAACATTTCCCTCAGACTGAAAGGAGCTTCCTTCCTTGGTGCTGGGGAAGCAGGCATAAACTCTTTGAATGCTCTTGTGGGTGCCTGTCTCAGCTGGCTTTACTGGCACTGGCACATGAAAGCCATCCCTTGCCTGTTTTCCATTGCTGTTTGTGGTCCCTGGTTCTCAGCATTGCTTCTAGCAAATCCCGAGAGGTAATACAAAGAATATCCGGAGCAAAAAATGTGACCATTAGCCTCTTAACATACCCAAAAAGAGCACAAGGAGGTGGTGCTAGTTCATCCTGAGCCATTCTCCTTGCTTTTGCTTACAGCCCCTGTAATATACCACAGCAGTGTATGCATATGTAAAACATCTCAGGTCATCAGACAATTATAATACAGTGCTATAGGGGCTGCCATTCTGTCACAGGTGCTTATTGGTCATTTGTTTGTTTCCATAAGAATATCAGGCATGACATTCTTATGATAACATCATATTATCTTATGATAACATCAACCGTGAATGGTGGCTCTAAGAGAGTTAGAGTGATACAGGCTCTGGTGAATCAACTGGAGGGTGTTTAACCGCTGAAGAAGCATCTGGATGTGATATTCTTCTTATATTCTTCCAGCCCATCGTAAATAAGGCAGGGTATTCCAAGGGTGCTGACTCACATCTGATCCTGCAAGGTGCTGAATCTGGTCATCTGATGAAACCAGCCCTCAAGTATATCCTAGATGGGATTTGAGTCCATGAAGACACTGGTGTGAAGTGCTGAGATGAGCCCTGCACCTCCCTGTTATAGTTCAGTGTTGTGCATTTATCTTCTCTGTTTACTTGGCATGCTTTTACATTTTGGAAATTCCGGCATCCTGAAATGAGAAACCAGACGAAACCCATCACTCTCACTTCTCAAAGCACACCTGTCTTTTTATAAATTCAAGCAAAGGCCATCTGTGTCTTCCGTGCTGCAGTTGTCCGCAGTTTTGTTGCAGTTTCGATTTGACTTTTTTCACTGTGAAAGCTAAATGAGGAGTGTAAAACGTTCCTGATTTAATTTCTGTGATCAAACCCAAGAAATACTTCAAGCATTTTCAAGCACATTGAACGAGAAAATAGGCAAAACATGGAGGGCATGTGAGATTGTTCAACTGTTTCAGCCCTTCTGTCTGTAGGGTGTGACACTGGTAGGAAACTGAAGGGAAGGTGCAAATTGACACTAAGGTGATGTGCATCTGGTCACAGTTAAGGAGCATGACTAAGGCATACAACAAACTCCATGTCACTCCTAGAAGTGTAGGAGTAGTAGCAGGTATGACTCTGACCATACCACTGAATTAATGCTTGCGTCTACAGAGAAAAATGTACAAGCAATGAACAATACAGCAGCCTTCCAGTACCTGAACAGAGCCTACAAGGAAGCTGGGAGGGGAATTTTTACAAGGGTCTGTAGTGACAGGACAAGGGGTAACGGGTTTACATTGAAAGTGGGGAGGTTTAGATTAGGTATCAGGAAGAAGTTCTTCCCAGAGAGGGCGGTGAGGCACTGGAACAGGTTGCCCAGAGAAGCTGTGGATGCCCCATCCCTGGGAGTGTTCAAGGGCAGTCTGGATGAGGCTTTGAGCAACCTGGTCTAGTGGAAGGTGTCCCTGCCCATGGCAGGGGGGTTGGAACTAGATGGTCTTTAAGGTCCCTTCCCACCTAAACCATTCTGTGATTCTATGATCACGAAGGGTAAGTTTGGGGTAACTCTGGCAGCTGTATCTGACTGTACCATGGCATTCCTTTGGTAAGAGAGCAGTTTGGTGCATGTTAGAGCACAACCCAGAGGTACATTGGTGTTAGATTGTGGGGAAAACTGGGGGCTGAGCATTTTAGCACAAAACTGGGAGTGTGGCTGTTATCTGCACATACCCACAGAACAGTGCTTATAGAAGAAGACCCTGCAGGAGAACACTTCTGTGGAAAGAGTAGCTGCAAAATGCACTTTGGAAAGAAAATTCAGATAGGAGGTGCAGTCATGGGACACTTTCAGACCTCTGACATTCACTCCAAAAGAAAGAAGCAGATAAGCTAAAAAATACAGATGAGTCCTTGGCAAACACATGAGATCAACAATACGTGGTGTCAAATATCTTGCCTCTGATTCTGTTTTCTCTTTTTCTTACACAGATGACAATGATTGCCATTGAGATCAATTCTGAAATAAAACCTGTACAACCAAGTTGAGAATCTGTCTTGTTTTCTGTCTAAAATTTTAAGCCGCAGCCTTATTGAATGTGTGCTAGGATTAAAGTCTGAAATACAAATGGTTACTGTATTTGCTCTCCTGTTTTATTACAGCTGCAAAAGTGAGCCATAATGATTTTTATAGTACATGATAGTATTTGTCAGCTAAGGACAGAATGAACTCGCACGATAACAACTGGCTCAGCCTCAAAGTGATAAACATGTCAAGATAATGGCAATCATTTTTTCCCCTAAACGCTAGAATACAATGCCATTTAAAACAGCTTTTTTTTTCCTGCATTTTAATATTCCTATAATCAATCACCAACCGTAACTGTTTTATTATGGTTATGGACATAAAGGATCAAATTTTTATGGCCTGGTCTTAGTTTTCCAAGTGTAATCTGCCAGCACCAGTAATTGTGCAATTTAGGTCATTTGAGTACCTGATTACCCCACAAATCAGGTAACTAGACATCTACGTTGCATGCTGACCTAACTAGGAGAATAAACTAATTCACAAAACTTGGCAGATGTAAAGTTGAAAGTCATACTTCAGGCCAGAGTAAAAATTTTGCGTTGTTTGTTTATTGTTATGATATCCCCAGGGTCTGTATGAAGACAGAAAACTTTTGAAAACATTTGCTTTGAATGTGCAGTTTCTTTCAAGACTCTGGCTAGAGGCTAACCTAAGGGTTATGGATTGTTGTCCATAAGCAGGCAGCAGGTAAAGGTTGTCTGGTTAAAACAGTGGATTGGATTTTTCAATACCTCAGATTAAAACTCTTAAAGAAAATCAACAGTTATGGAATTAGAGTGGAGATACAGATTAATGTTTGATTAAAAGATGGGAAAAGAGGACAAGGAACAAGTTATTCACTTAGAAAATGGAGAAAGGCTACCTGAAGGTATCCGTAGGTACCTGTACAGGTCAGCATCTTCATAAATGAACTAGTAAAAGGAATGGTACCAAGGTAGCAATATTTGTGGGTAATTAAAAATGATTTAGGATAGTAAAACTAAAGGCAGTGAGACGAGTTGCACGAATATCTTCTTATGCTGAGTCACAGTCATGAAAAGAGGTGATGCTTGCAGAAGAACATACACACAGGGACCAGGAGTTCACAGTCAAAATATGCAAGGTGAGACACAAGAGGAAAAATAAGACCAGCTGAGTACATACATACAACATAATGACTCTACCTAATGTCTACCTCTCAGGAAAGAGCTAACATTTGCTCCCTGCTTATTAGTGGTCTGAAAGAACAAAGTGAACATTAGGTGTTAATACAAAAGCAGTATGGAATAAAAAAGAAACTGTCATCATCCACCTGTAAAAATCCTCAGTGCTCCCAAATCTTGAGTCGTGGATGCAGACGTAGTCCCTCCAGGGTGAATGAGATGGGGCTGGGAAAGCTGCAGACTCAGATGTTTCCAACCCATGGCATGCAGATGTTGGGAGCATGGCAAGGGATGTCTCATCCTGTCCTTTCTGGGCTCACAGTAGGGTCCTGCTCCTGTTGGCCTGAGCTCTTCCAGCTCTTATTGTTACAGAGGTGTGCAGAACTTGTTGCAAATGCAATGCCCTTTTCTTAGACATGCAGTGTCCCTCCCAGTTGAGTCAGAGCCTTTTTGGACGGGACCCATCATGCAGAGAGGCATCATGGGGGACTCAGCATCATAGCAGTTACCTTTGTTCTGGGTTGCCCTCACCTCATGGTGGCCCCTCATGCCTCACTGATACGTTGTTCCTGGAGGTTTCACCATTTTGGGGTGGAGGTGTTCTCCCTCCCTGCTGCTGGCACCCTAGCTGCCAGCTGCTGTGGCCCTCTCCTCTCCTTGACTTGAGGCATTGGAGGGGAGGAAGATGTTGCTCCCAGCCCTGGGGACAGTGAGACCAGAGCTGGGAAGAGCAGGGGAGAAGGTAGAAGGAATGAAGATTCCAGTCCTGGCTGTGAGTGCAGGTGGGCTATGGGCAGCCCATGCTGTCATCCTGCATCTGCCTCCTTGATCCTGGTGAAGTGGGCAATGGCCCCGTGGCCTCCTGTGCTGGGGAACAGCTGTGTGAGGATGCTGACAGCAGGAACTGCAGGCACACACTTGTATAAAATGGAAAAGGCTAGCTGATTGCTTATTTTCAGCTTGATCTTAAAACATTTCTGCAAAATTATCATGGGCATATGCCAAGCAAGGTACAGAACTCACTGCCTGCCCTTTACTATGGCGATGAAAACATGGGTGATACTTTCAATTAAAAAAAAAAATACCCCTGGGAGGCAAGATTTTGCCAGGCTGTTTTAAAACTTTTCTTCATGTCCAACAATATGTACGTGACTCAGCTACTAAAGAGGCATCTAAATAAAGAGGCTTCTCTTGTGCTTTATATTCACAAACCTCTCATTCCAGTGAGCAAAGAAACTCTCCCCAGCTTTTCTACGTGTTCTTTCTTTGATCTGCAGAGTGCTGACAGTAAAACATGTTTGTGCGAATCATAAATGGAAAATTATTTCAGTCTGATTTTGTTTTTAGGAATCCTGGTCATAGTTTAATACGACACAACTATATAATTGAATTATAAGAATATGTAGCTCTCTACATTATTTTCTTTCATTTAGTCTTTAAAAAATGCTTAGCAGAAGTATAACAGTCTGGAGACATTTTCATTTTAACAGAACTCAAAAGGCATAATACTATTGTGTATTATGGGAGAGAGTTTTAAATTTGCTGTGTCTAATACGAATGTATGCTGTCATGCAGAGCCTTCCCAAAGGTATTTCAGTCCTTTCTGAGTGGTAGATGCTTTGAAAAAATGCTCACAAAGTCATTTCCAAGGTACAGCACATTCAGACACAGTGCAACTTGCAGATTACTTTTAACATTTCCGTGCATGTTCTCTTTCTGCGCCAGTACAGTGCTCACATGATGGGGTCTGAGTACATTGCCGAGACTCTTAGAAATTATCAAATAGTACCAAAAAATTATTAAACATAATACAAAATGAAAGTCATATGAAGAGATGGAAACTCATCATATAAACTTGTCACACCAGACAAGGCCCACTCGGAGTGCTGTCAAAGTTTACAGAAAAGTTGTTCCAAAATTCATAAGATTTTTGCAGTATTTGCTCCAATTCATTCTTAGTAGAATGGCTGCATGGTTTGCCATGAGTAAATGATGTTAACATAGCCCCTTTGTCTGCTTGGGAATATGTTGGAAGTTCACTCTAATTTTCAGTAGTGCAAATGTCTGCCAAGTGTTTTGAATATTGCTTTTGGTGCGTGCAGTGTTTGTTTTGTTCTATGTGGCATTTTAATGTTCTTTATTTGTGCGGTGCAGATGACCACCAGTTTCACACGATGTTATTTCTGTCCTCTGATTTGGCAAATCAAAATTTTAAGTGGACAAAGAATCTCTGCTGAAAACTGATAAATTGTGAGTGGCAGAGGTTACTGACGAGGGGCAGGTAGAGCACTAGCAGAAATAACAACACTGAGGGGAATGAATACGTCTGTGTGAATGGTGTTGATGGGCAAATGTGTACAATGAGGATGGCGCTTCTGGAAATGAATGCACTGGACTTCTTAGGTCATATTCCAACAGCTCCAGGGCTCAGTTTAGTAGGGCATTTAAGCACATTGTCAGTGTATGAGCTTACCTGTTAATAACTGTCATCTTCAAAAGGCATTTGTTCTTAAATCAGAGCCTTAGATTCTTGGACTAAGACACATGACGGCAATAGTACAGGGAATGATTTTGAAACGGAATTAAATCTATGGATTTGAACAGAGAGAGTTGCCAGCTCCCAATGGGGTCACATCCTGTAAAATATCTTCCTGTAAATGGAGATGAAGCTGTTTCTTTTATTTTCTTTGTAATTTTCATTTTATAATAGAAATGGGATATGCCACACTGTATTTCAAAGAGATCAGTGTTATCCTTGAGTAACTCCATTATCCATTGGCCTCATGCCTTTTGAAATATCCATACACCCAAGTAGCCAGCTCCTTTAACACTTGCAGTGCCGTAAATCAGGAATAGTTGTACTATAGTAGGATAGCTTCACATCAGCATAAAACCAGTCAAAACGTAACCAGACCCAACACCAAAAGTCATGTTGTACATGACAACACATCTCTTGTGTCTTGAAAGTGAATATTTCATTAGAAGGTAATTTTGTGTAAGTTTCATGCTTCCTGGTTTCCCCAAAAGTTAATGGGGGGAATTTTCCCTGTGCTCAGTTTCCCACTAGCTGCTAGGATAGCAACATTTGCCTTTAAATCTTTAGCACACAGAATCACCTGTTCCCTAATCACCACAGTTTTAGAGGTCCTTCTGATGTTCTGCCCAGACTTGATCCCTGTTTCAATGGGAACACAACCTTCCCCAGGCTTCGGGAGATCAGTTTTGCAGTGCTCTTACGCCAGTCACTTAGGCGGCAGATCAAGGACGGAATCTCATTCACTCTGTGAACAGTTTAGACTTAAAACTTTACCATGAGAACTGTGCCAGTTGTGTTCTGGCCTGTTTTACTAAAATATTTATACTAGTAAAAGACCAAATGTAAACTCAGGTTACACCAGAAATAAGCTGTGCTTCTGGGAATGCTTGTATTGCAGGTTAACTGTATTCACACAAAGTTAAGATTTATATAGCAACAACTAGACATCTTTTCCAATGCTTTAAATAAGTTCCTTTTACACCCATTTTAATGATTTTAGGCTCAGCATTTAGCCTAGGCTTCCCGTAGCATTTGCTGACTGTATCTGCATTAGCAGGCATTGCAGATCCATGGGAGGAGGTTTGTAAAGCAGAAGAGTTGTGGCTGAGGTCCTGGTATCCATACCATACATCCATCGGGGGGTTGACTCTGCCCTGTCTCTAGTCTGGGCCATGCACAGCATGTCCATTAGCTGCTGGAGCAGGGTGGCTTCACAGACACACCTTCTGCAACAGCTTTGTTTGAAAGGAATCCAGTTTGCGTGCTCTGAGCCCACGCTGTGCTATGAACCGACACACATTAAGTGGGGAGTTTCATTTCAAAGCGTGCTCCTGATCGAGGCAGAAACCCTCAAGTAGATGTACCCATTCAGTCTGAAGAATTAAAAACTTGCATCATCTGGTCCCAGGAAATGGAAGAATTACCCTCGTGGCCCTTTGACACATGGAGAGGGAATATTGAAACGGAATGAATTTTGGGAAGCAGCCAGTGAAAAAGGATCTCAAATACAGGTTTCCAAGAGGAGGGGAAGTGCCGGCAGACATGACAGAGAATGGCACAATAGACAAGAGTCTATAATCCAACATGGCAACAGGAAAAAAAGGTCATTATTTGGAAGTGCCTATAGAAAAGCACAGCGCTTTGCACAGCCGTTCTCTTTTCCACCTAGACTCTGGTGAAATCACACCTGGACACTGGATTTGTTTCCTGATGCTTAATACTTCCTTCCCCAGACAGGCCCTAGAGATGGAAAGCAGTTCCAAAGAGTTCATGGCTAAAGCATATCCAGGAAGGGACAGATTTGTGAGGAACAACTTCATTTTGATTTACATCATTGGTGGCTTTGCTAATTTTGGGAAAAGCCATCCAGATTAAATTGGTGCTTATGAAGCCATATAGGTTTTCTTATGCCACCCGCTAGTTCTTAATTTCCTCCTTGAGTCATTTAGCACTCACATAGATGGTTCTTTTCAATGGATCAACGGTGATTTTTCTGATTTGAAACCAAATCACTCTCAGACTCTGAAACAGCTGAACTAGCCAGAGCACTTCTTTAAGTTTGCTAGCTTGAACTGGCTGTGCCGTGTGATAGGGAATTGAAAATCCACAGAGCCCCCCAAAATTACAAGAGCAGGTTTAGAGATGGGAGAATGACTAAGAATCCCTGAACAGAAAAGCTGTGCTTGCTATCACATTCCAGATAACCACAGTTTCTGCCTCCACTAATGCACACTTCTGGAATAAGCAGCAGCACTAACAGTTGTATGAAAAGTATAGACATCTTTGACATTATCAGCCCTTGCATACTATGAAATCAGGAGACCAGCCTGCACAGGTAATGCAGCTAGAAAGTCAGCAGTTCTTCCTTCAAGGCCTCAGATTACATTTTTTACAGTAAAAACCTCTCAAGTGATTCCTCTCAAAACACATACTACTTCTCTATCCTCATCGTCACTTAGGTCAAGAAGAAGGAAACGGGCAGTTGCATTGTCTGCAAATCTTCAACAAACACGGTGGTTCCAGAAAATGGCATTTTGGCTTAATGTTCATTTTTCATGTGATGAGCACACCGAGGAAGCGTGGATGTAAAAATAGGAAATGAAACAGAATCAAGCGTTGTTGTGCTCACAGCAGTTGGGAGATGCAACGACTTGAAGAGCCAATCTGGATCAGAGGATGAGGTGGTATAAAGTAATAAAAATATTACCAAATCTTTGAGCTACTGAACCTGGTTGTACAATGAGACTCAGTGCTAGAAGTCAGCAGTCCTTTGCTCTCTCTCCTGTTTTCTCTCATTCTCGCTTCCCCTGCTCCCAATCTGCCTCTCTCAATGTGTCTCATCCTTCCAGCTGGACAGCAGAAAACCTGCCTCAGCTGCAAGCTGTTGGCTGGCAGCCATATGAGAATTTATGATGGTCCTAGTGCCTCTGGAAGTAGTCCAGGTGGCATCATCTTCACAGTCGTGAATTCATTTTATGCCTCTACAGGTTGAGGGTTTTCTCATCCCTGAAGGTCCTTCCCTGGATGGCTTATGGGGACACCTTGACCAGACATGGAAGTGTGACTGTGACATATTTCTCTCCACTGTAAAATTAAAATAAAATATTTTTGAGGATTCTATCTGCCATGAAGAGAGTTAGAAATACACTTTAAAAAAAAAAGTGTAAAATGTACGTGTGTTGACACTATGGCTGAGCTAATTCCATCTACATTTAGACATCTAGTCTAAGACAGTTGGTAGGGATTTTTGAACAGAGAAAGAAATGGTCCAGGGTGTGATCCACTTTGAACTAATTTAGGACCCTAAGTCAAGGCATTGCTCCCAGGAGAAACCAGTCTCAACCCAGCGACTTGAGGGGACCCATAGGTAAGATTCAATGGGATGAATTTCCACCCTTATGTCGTAGTACGAAGGGCTCTACATGAACCCCACTGCCCATTTGCTGGAAAGAGGGATTTGGTTTTTTTCCTTTCCCACTCCTGAAGTAGAAGCAGTTAAAGAAAGTGGACTGAGTGAGCAGGAGCCCAGCACTCGGCATAAGGCACTGTCTGAAAGAAAGCAGATGTCTTTCTGTCCGTCCTCAGGTCTGGCACTATTACTGGTGTGAAGTATGGGACAGACAGGAATGTTTCAATTTTGGCTTTGGGTGTTGGGGCTACTTCTTGTCTGGAAGGTGCCTTTTGCAAACTGTCTTTTCTGCCTGTCTGTAACAGAAGGTGAGCATTGGATTCCAACAATTCCAAATATGCAAATCAGAGTCAAATCACTCTCCTGTATCTTTTTAGAAGGTATAAAATATTTGCCATGTTAGTATTGTTTGCTGGTGTGATTTCCTTAAAGCAGCAAGACAACACCCTGACTGAAGGTATTAAGTCACTCATTGTCACAGAGTATTCCATTATTTTTAAAAAGCAGGGCAGATTTTATTGTTTAAATAAATCTTTTGAGGGTGGTGGTGGTAGGAAACAACAAATTTCATTTTGCTCTACCACTCGTGTCAAAACATCTGCATCAAACATTCGGTGCATAGTGACATAGCAAAACAAATGTAGAGCAGACATTACAGATGGATGGCTTGTTGACAGATTAGCAGATGAGTTTCCCTTATGTTTTTGAAAAACATAGCTCCCCAGACATAATGTACAAAAGGGGAAAGCTGGGATTAAAGACCAGATAAGAAAAAGCAAGGTTTTTCTTTTCAGTGTTTACTATTCAAATTCCCTGATATCATGGAAGATATTAAGAGCAAGTAAGGAAAAAAATGCTACATCCAACACGGGGAATAGAAACATGGACATCTTTCAGGACTAAAGCTGCAATTAGAGCTGGGTGAAATGTTTTGGTCTTTCAGTTTATGTGCAGAAAAAAAATGCAGATTTGGGTTACTGAAGCTGCTGGCAAAATTTGTGTTTAGTTCATCAAATTATTTTGGCTGAAAAAGAGCTGATCCTTTTTAAAAATAATAAAGGTTGTTTTCTAAATAAAATGCCTATTTTTTTCCGCAAAATGATATTCTGTTTATAAATGTACCTAACTTTAAATACAGGAATTAAATCGAGCTTTAAAATTAATAATGTTTGAACCAAAATAAAATTATTTTGATCTTTTTTGTTGCTGTTTGTTTGCCAGGGAACTGAAAAACAGATTATTTGCACAGATCCAGATACAATGTGAGTTGTGGATAATTTTTAAGTAGCTCTGTTAATTCAAGCATGTTTTAATAAAACAATTGAAATTTTTCTTCTGAGTCAGAGAATAGATATGTGGCTGGGCTAATTCTCCTATCCTTTCCAGTTCAGTAAAATCTTAGCAGCAGAGTGGCTCTGTTGACTTGCTTAACTATTTTGGTGCTGCCTTCTCAAGCAGTTGTGTTATCAGTTTTACTTGCAGGGTAAAAGCTGGCTCCTGCATGACATGAGGACCCTGGGGTGAGATGATCGCAGCGGTCAACAAAGATATGCCTTGTGCTGTGTGATGTGCAGTGGTGTGCACTGCATCCTGCTGGATCCATCAGAGACCAGCACTGCTGAATGTGTATGTGTGGGGGGGAAAGGTTGGTAGTGTCGCCCATCAACAGGTTGAATAACATGACATGGTGCATAGCAAGCTCTGAGAAGGACACTGCTTAGACATTTGGGATGAATATTTATGCTTCTGCTCTGTTATGTGCCATTTGAGGGATTGAGAAAAAGGAGGAGGAAGGGAAAGGCATCCCCACAGCAATTTCCTGGTGTTTCTCTGGCTAACCTCAGCCAGATAGCATGAGGAAAGCCTTCTGATGAATGCCTTGGGAGAAAGCACAGCATCAGCCCCTCAAGCGATTTACTCCAGCTCTGGGTGCATAGGGTGGGCAAAATCTAGAGTCGATCCTTTAAAGTGTGTGAGCACTGCTGCTAGCAGGAAATCCCCGGTCCTCCCTGGTAGCATAAAAACGAAATTAATGGCCAGCCCTTGCATAGCTCTGTGAGGGGTTGGAGACCTCTTCTTTTCATTCACTTATCCTTACATGGGCAGCTCAAAACTAGCTGGTGTGTTTTACAAAACCTAATATGAATGGAATTATTCTCATGTATTGCTTTATTTTTTTTTTAAACTTCTCTTTTATTACATGCTGACAGAAAAATCCAATATATAATCCACTGACAGCCAGCGAGCGCCAGAGCCCAAGAAGTCATCTTACAAAGAAGGATATGCAATTTTGTATTTCCATCAAGCGTGCTAGAATAATGTCAGCTGCCACAAGCCTTCGAAAACTGGCTGGGATTGGACCTCCTAGAGCAAATTGTAATTAAGATTGTAGATATTTCCCTTTTCAGGACTTGCTTGCAGAATATAAGGTCTCAATATTTTTTATAAGCTTCCAGTTTAGGCCACTACATAAGGCATGCTTGGATAATGAGAGGGGTAGAATTACCTCCTCTCTTGCCGTCTGCAGAGGAGGTAGATGGTCCCACCACAGTTCTTCATTCAAAGGGAAGGTTCAGTGTCTCCTGAGGAACCGGGCACCACAACCCATGTCCGAGTCTGTCAGAGCAAAATGTGTGCTGACTCCTTTCCCAGGGCATGAAATGTTGGTCACTTTCCAGCAAACTGTAGGTCTGTCAGGCACCCAGAGTCTCCCAGATCCCTCTGCGATTGGTGGAGGGAGGTAGGGGCTTTCGGAGGTTGAGGCAGCCCTCCTGCAATCCAAACTCAGTTCTGGAGGAGTTCTCTCACCTTCACTGTAAAGGGAATTCAGGTCCCTGCACTTCTGAACAACTCTGACACTGCAGAATCCAGAGGCTCTGTTTTCATTTAACTGCATGACACTTGATGATGATCCTAAGTAGACATATGTAGAAGCAGATTCTAACTCTGCTAGTTCAGTAAACCCTAGAGAACCACTGTTCTTCGGATGGGGATCAGGATGAGATTGGGGTGAAGGCATGGTAGTTCCCACTCCTTGGAAACCACAGCAATACTTTTAGCAGTGCCATGATATGTTGTTTTATTGCAAGCATGTTATGCAGCTCTGAAGTTGCCTCTTGGCTAGGTGTTTCAGAAGACACTGAGCATTTTGTGTTTCCTTCAGTGCCAGCAGGAACAACGTATCCTTTGCCTGGGTAAGAAGCCAGAACACGAGTCCTGAATAGTAAATGCAGAAACTGATCTACCTCCAAATCCTTGGACTCTTCATTTCTTCAAAACAGGTTTGAGTTACCTGTGTGAAAGATGTCTTCTAGCCCAGCACACATGTGGTCAGTTCATACTTAGTCTATCCGTTTCCAGGGTGGAGAGCTGGCTTTGAAACTGAGCTGTCTGGGTGGAGAGTGCAGTAGAAGAGGGATGGAGGAAGGATGATATGTTTGCCTACAGTACTCTTCTGAACTGCTTGCTATTTGTCTGGTGCAGTTTGGATCTTGTGAAGCAAGGACAAGCTGATCCTAAAATAGCGTAGAGTCCTTTCATCTGCAGCTGGAGGTTGTTTTCTTCAACAAAGGCTTCTCGCTCAGGAGAACATGCTGTTAAACTTGAGGCCACTTGAAACTAAAAAATAGATCTTTTTAGTATAGGTGACAATTTTGATGGCCAAAAGGGCTGCAATTTGTTTCTGGGATCCTCTTCCCCTTGTGAGCTGCAGCGACATCGCCAGTGGGGCTGGCAGCATCTACCATGGGCAGGCAGCACTCCCATGTCGCTGTGGTGGTGCCAGGTCTGAGAGCTGGGCAGGCACAGGGGATGTTTGGCTGTACCTGTTGTCCAAATAGCCAGCCTTTATCCCCCCTGTGGAAAAGATGATGGGCTAACCTACTTAGCAACATCTGGCCTATGGGCTACCAGCTGAGCCATGTTGGAAAAGTCGTAACTTAAGGTCTTTTAGGATAGATATGTCCTTGTTGGCTGGATTTGTGGATCTCCATATTTATAATCCAATCATCACATACTGTTAGAGGAGGTTTCAACATTTAACCTTCAGCATTTCAACCCAAAAAGTAGACTTATTTTATGAGAGAATGCAAAAACAACTGCCCTGTTTTTTCTTTCAAGCTTCACAAAGTAAGCGTGTTGCAAGAGTACTGGAGAATAAGAGGGAGTTAAATAAAATATTTGGCTTTAAAACATGAAAAACATTTAAGGAGACAGAGGGCCAAGCTCTAATCTTATTTCCAGCAGAGCAGAGCAAAGCTAGCTTCAGCAGAGTTGGAGTGCACCTGAGCTCTGCAGCTGTGTGTGAAGCTGTAGCATGCTGAAGTGTGGCCTGGGGGCTCCCTTAAATGCTGCCAGTGCCAGATGAGCTGCCTTGGTGCCATATTGATCGTGTGCATCAAGGGTATCCACATCAGGAGCAAGCGCATTGTAGCGTACACTCTCAATCTTGGCAAAGGTCACTTGACCATGCCACCAAATCCTTCTTGCATGCTCCTCTCTAGTGGCCTAATCCAAGCGGAAGGAGACAGTGAACTCTATGGCACCAAGGATCAGGCCCATCTCTTAAGTTTACTTCTCTTTCAGATAGTTTTTGCTTTGTCCGAGCTCCCACCATCGCCAGGGAGTGGCACCGCCTGCACTGTTCACCAAACAAGCGGTGAAGCAGGCTTGTCACACCTCAGTGCTCACAGGCTGGAAATAGAACAAGCTCACACCACTCCCACACAAGCATGCATTACATAGTCATACAAAAATATCTGTACTTTCCGGGATGACTCTGATGATTTTTAATGTCACTGACTCTAGATCATGTGCTTTTTTATTGCCTCAGGAAGACGCCCAACTTGTGTTGAGATGGCGCTGCTACCTGGGATGACTTTGTGTCAGCCACACCACATGCAGTTATGGGTACCTTGGTTTGCTTATGAGGTCTGGGAAAAACTTGCCGTGGTCACTGTGGGTCACATCTCTTTTCTACATCTTTGCCCCTAATGAATGTAAAGCTGGGCCCAAGTCCTCTTGCCCAATCCTGCTGTGTCAGTGACCTAAAGTAAGCAGAGACTACTCCCAGGACTTAATATGGCAGGAACTCAACCATACATCACAATATTATCCCCGCAGCTTACTGCCAGTTTTCTCTGTCTTGAAGTTCAACTTGAATTCAGACATATGGCTTTATAATCTCCAAACAGAGATCACCAGCAGTGCTGTAGGAAGGAGATTTCATTCCCTGTCCCCATTAGTCAACCATGAGCTTTCCTGTGCTAAAACCCACTCAGGAAATGCTGCAAACAAAAGAGGTAAATAGTTCTCAGAATTCCTCGTTACTCAGAAGGAGTTAAGCTCTGCAAAACGGCCGATTGAGTTCTTCTGGCATTATCCCATTAGCTTAAGTCATTGCTGATGACTTCACCCTCATGGTGACATCAGCCTCTAATCTCGTGAAGGTGAATTCATGTGAGATTGTTTCAAAACAATTACTCCCTGAATTGTAGGCCATTTCAATTGATATATGGATGCAACATTCACTTTTGCAGATTGTAGCTTCTCTTAGCGGTGTGTGTACACATTTTCCATATTGTATTTCAGCATGTGTGTTATGTCACAAACAGGCACTGCCTGAGATCAGCAGAATGTGCTTGTTTTAAATGCAAAAGTAAAATAAATTAAAAAAAACCCCACCAATATTATTATTTTTATATGTATGGTTAAGACTTTTCTACAGTCATATATGTGGTTTGTCTGATTCCCTCTGGATGCTGCCTCCCTCTCTGTCTCTGCTGCAATATTCCTCCTGCCTTGGCTATGCTGAGTCTTTGCTTAGGAGTGCTCTGGTCATTTCAGATTCTCTTGTCTTTTCCCATACATGGAGAAACATGTAGACAGATAAACACCCAGGATGGTTACTTCATAAATCACAATTTAAAATAATATTAGATATCTTTTTCTCACCCCAAACCAGATTAAATATAGGCATAAGCACATAAAGATGATAGATCGGGTCTTAAAATATTTCCTCTTTTTCTCCTTCCCCTGAAGAAGTGACTCAGAGGAACACGTAGACACAGTTCGCACTAGTAAGAAGTGGTTTTAATAAGAGGAGACAAGTCATCGTCCCAGCTGTGCAATCCTTGCTGAAGTCAAAGGGGCTGAAAAGAAAGGCCCCATTTGTCCCGAGGAGCAGCACACACATGTATACCGAAGGAGGATAGTGATGTATTTAGACTAGAAGTTCCCCAGACCTAGACGAGACATTCCTCTGTTTGCTTAACTTCATTGTTCTTCCCTTCTCTCATCACTTGTCCTCAGCTGACTGCAGCTGTCCCAGTGGAGCGCTCCAGCGGCATCCACCTTGAAACCAGGGGAAAGAAAGTTCGCCCTTCCCAAACCCCCTCGTGCTTCCAACCGCTGGTAGAAAACATCTCTTCGCTGCCCTGTGCACGAGTCTGGCCACAGCCAGGGAGGGGGACGGGGCATGGGGCAGCACTGGCGGCAGGAGGACTCAGACGCTCTCCTCTCTATCCGCTGCATTGTGAATAGACTTCTTAATGTGACTAATAGCTCTTGGCATTGAACTGTAGCTCCTGAAGTGCAGAGCTGGCATGTCCATGTGCTAATGTTTAAAGTAATGTGTCAGAAAAGTTTTATAGTAGTAGCACAGTATTGTTGGGGGAGAAGAAGCCTGTTTAAATAAAGCCAATAAAATTCTACTATCATCACTTTTCTCTCTTTATTGTTGAGAGTGTGGAAATGACTAAAGTTTTTATTTGGTGTTAGCAGTGTGATGCTAGAATTTTTTCCACATTTGGAAGTGAACAAGGTAGTGATAAAAAAATCATTAAAAAATGAACAAGTTGTCTTCAGCTCCTGGATGGTCTAGAGGGGCTCAGCCAAAGAGACAGAAAACCTACTGTAGACACCCAGAGAGGGATTTTTTTCTCCTTACAAAATAAACCCTGTTGTGCTATCCCTTTAGGAAGGAAATTGAGTCTCTGGATGACTCGCAAATGTTTTGCTCATTGTAGTGGCCTGTACATTTCCTGAATATCCAGGTCTGATTTAGATTAGGGACTTTTTGGGGGGGGGTGGGGGGAAAGAACTGGCTAAATAAGAGGAAATTTGTTTAGTTTTAGTCTAAGGTCCAAGCACTGTTACCAATTACATGTGTATAAGCTATAAGAGAGGGGCTGCATCTGCCTTAGCCATAGCTAAAGTCATCCAGTGTTTTGTCCCTTTCCTCTGCCCTTTCCTCCCCTTTCAGAGGCAAGGGAAGCAAGAAAATCTAACAGAGAAGTGTCTCACCAAACTGTTTGAAATCTGTGATTGAAACCTGTTGCAGGGTTAGGTGAAGTGTCTAGAGTTTAACTCAAAAGAAAGAATAAGCAGGAAAAATCGGATCATTGAGCATTGCTGAAAGTGCAACCATTGTGGCTGTCCTTCACACGGGTATGCAGTGAAGCAGAAAAAGCAGAAAAGCTAAAGGTGAGAGCAGAAAAAGCCTTTCCTGTGTTAAACTCCAGCAGAAATGGCAGCTTCCCCACTCTGCCAAGGTCTTGGTAACTGCTCCCAGAATGCCTGGTACCTCAAGTTTTCCTCTGCAAATCCAGCACAATAATATGTCCCCCAACAGCAAGCTAAAATACTGAAGGCTTGGTTTGGGCCAAAAGGTGGTGGTACAATCTTTTTTTTGGTGCTGGGAACAGAAGAGAGGTTTGGGGATGGGGTTGGAGTGGTTCAACAAGGGTGGTGCATGGCTTTGTATGCCAGGCATCTCCAGGCCACAACCTCCTCCTACGTGGATGCAGTGGCTGCTCCACCAGAGCGAAGGCTGTGGGCTGGTGGAGCTGCTGGAAGGCTGTGCTGGTGGGCCAGCCCCTCTCAACCTCCGCATCCTGATAATCCTTCTCTTTTCCTGGCCGAGAGGACATCTCACACCCAGTTTTGCCTTCTCTGCTTGCTGCTTCAAGGGGGCTAACATGATGCAAGGTGGGGTAAAGGGCACAGCTCTTGTGTGGTGTGGCCACCAATTTTCAAGGAAGTATCCTCTGTGATTTTCTTTTGTGTTGACCATGTGGCTACCAGACTGTGTTCCCTGTTTTCATCTTACAGAAAAAAAACTTCATTGTTTCCACTTAAAAAAGAAAGCTGGCATGCAAAAGACAAGCTCCGCACACCAGGCTTGTGGTTTGTTCTTAATGTCTTTGCTAGGTGGGCAAAAATAATTTGCCTTTCAAGATGCACCTCCTTTCCCCATTGTGTACTATGTCTGTGTAAACCTTCTACTGGGCATGCTGAGTTTTCACATTGATATAAGAAACTTCAGGATTCAAAGATATGTTCAAAAAAACCAGAAACCCTCCCCAGCGCATCCTTATATATTTCTGCAGTAGCAAAGGCTGTTCCACTACAGAATCCTCATTAAATGTAGTATTAGACCTATCCTCAGGAAGTATTGTTTTCAAACCTGGGCCCAGAGCCACCACAGAATAAATGTAGTCTAGAAGCTGTAGCACCACCTGTAAGGGAGGTTTGGTAGACAAGTTCTAGAGCCTGGGACTGCAAATGTCAGAAAAGGATTTAATTCAAACTTTAGGTTTTAAATTTGTGCCTACTTCTCCTTGAACTGCATTCTTAGTTTTCTGTGAACACTTTATACCCATCCCCACGCCACCAAGGGGGACCTTGCATCCCAAGTTGGTGCCCTGGGGCACTACTAGATTCCAGCAATGCTGGTGAGCTCTGCAAAAGTTTGGTTTCTTTGGAAAAGACCTCTTAGTTCTGCCTGGGGAATCAGGTTTCAAAATTTTAGCTGGTATTTTTTTCATGCTTGCACAAAAAGCCATTGCTCACTGAGGTGCAAGGAGCTGTGGCAACTTGGTTAATCACAAGGTGCCATATGTATGATTTGAAAAGGGATTTTCAGAGGAAATTTGTTACTTTCATCATGTGGTGATGAGAGTAAAAGCTTAGGAGAATTCAGTGCTGTGCATGCTGTGGTACTGTGTCCGGCTCTGGGACTGCCAGCATAAGTAGGATATTGACTGGTTGGAGCGAGTCCAGAAGAGGTCATGAAGATGCTCAGAGGGCTGGAGCATCTCTGCTATGGGGACAGGCTGAGAGAGTTGGGCTTGTTCAGCCTGGAGAAGAGAAGGCTCCGGGGAGACCTTATAGCACCTTCCAGTGCCTGAAGGGGCTACAAGGAAGCTGGGGGGACTTTTTACAAGGGCCTGTAGTGACAGGACAAGGGGTAATGGGTTTAAATTGAAAGTGGGGAGGTTTAGGTTTAGATATCAGGAAGAAATTCTTCCCGGAAAGGATGGTGAGGCGGTGGAACAGGTTGCCCAGAGAAGCTGTGGATGCCCCATCCCTGGAAGTGTTCAAGGCCAGGCTGGATGAGGCTTTGAGCAACCTGGTCTAGTGGAAGGTGTCCCTGCCCATGGCAGGGGGTTGGAACTAGATGGTCTTTAAGGTCCTTTCCAACCCAAACCATTCTGTGATTCTATGGTAAGAGAGCACCATATCAAGAACTTGGTAGCCAGAGCACATTTATGGGAGCTGTTCCCCTTCTGTTCCTTTCTTGGGTTACTTCTATAGCAGTATGGAGCAGCTCACCACTCTGTCCACTGTCTCCTATTGCTGCTGGATCTGGACCTGATTTATCAAGGTACCAGATGCAGGTACTCAAGAATAAATAGGATGGTCCCTGCATTTTTTAAGGCTGGTGGAGTTGATTACGAGCTGCAGAGAACTCTCCTTGCCTACTTTTTGTGTTGATTCTTAATGAGATTTTGCTGGAGGTTTAAAAGCTCAGGTGGGCACTGCCTCTTTAGGGTGAGATGTGGCAGCTGCTGTTTTTGGGCAGACACGTGTTTGGAGAACTGAACTAGAGAGTAAAGCATGAGAAGTTTTCCATTTTTAGGTGAGGTTCTTGCTTTCTGTTAATAGTGGAAATTCATGCAGTTGAGTAGCTATACGCTAGCTAAGATATCTATGATCTAATCCAAAACCAGTCAAAATCTATGACTCTTGAAGGGTTTTAGAGTGGGCTGCTGAAGTGCAGAGTAGAAAAAATATAGATAAAATATGATATAAGTATATTTTTTGAAGAGGTGTGGTTTTGATACTGTGCATGAGCTCACTATTGACTAAGGGACGGTATGGAAAAACAATTAATTTCCTTTGCTTCTCTAAGACAAAAATACTCTGCAAACAATGTCTTCTGCTTGCCTGCTACAATGTTCAGTGGAGCTGGGGACTGTATTCATGTGTTAGAGGAACAGAGCCAAGAAAATGTATTATCTTATTTTGTAGAACACACTTTCTCCAGGAAGAAATAAATTGAGCAGGACAGCTGCACTGGTGAAAATGAGGCATACCGCTACACATTTTTCATACCAGGTTTTGAAAACACTTTCTAAAGGACAGCACCTCTTAGCCCCATTTTTCAAACAGACAATCTTAGATACAGAGGATTTTAAGAAATTGCACAAATTCACATAGCAAACCTACAGATGCAGGAAAAGGCTCTCCAGTTTCATTTTTTTGGCCTTGTTCATTTGGGTAGGCTACCCTACGAGTCAAAATGTAATGATGGTGGGGAGATCCCAACAGGCTCAGTTGCTTTCCCTTTTCCTTTGTCCCCACCTGTCCTTTGGACAATGGGGCAGCCTTGGGAAGCTCCCTCTTCTTCCCACTCACACTCACTCCCTGGCTGAGATGAAAAACAGCAGCAGAAGAGAGGCACCAGCAGAAGAGATGAATAAATGGACTCATATGGCACAGGAGCCTTCCCTACCCAAGTGACCTCTGTTTCAGTATATTCAGTTATTCTGAGAGATAGGTATAGCTACAGCGAAACATCTTGTTTTCTGTGCAAGATGATGCTCAGACAGCTACTTTCTGCTTCACAAAGACCAGATGCTCTTCCCTCCTGCCTGTGCATCAGGGCTCGATTTAGACATGATTGTGATTAGGCAACAGTTTTTCTCTGGGTGAGATGCTCCTGCTGTTGCTTTCCTAGCAACCCCATCTTGTGCCCCTTGCAAATTGCCCTGGCAATATCCCTCGAAATTCAAATCCTTTGTGTTTCTGCCTAATAGACATACCACTGGATAGCAGGAACTTTCTTCACTTCTGCATTAAGTCAGCTTGAGCTTCGTTAGGGCAAGAACTGAAGAAGTATTGCAGAGAGATCATCTTAGAGATTACACGTTAATACAATGGTCTGACACTTGCAAAAAAAAAAAATAGTGTTAGTGATAGGAAAGGATTTACTACATGGATTTCACTCTTCTGTTGGGAATGACACTAGGAGCTCCCAATCTCCTCCTCATAAAGACTGCAGATATGATATTATATGGTATTTCTCTGTCATTTATGAGCAATCTGGGTAGGAGGGAAGGGAAGGAAGGCGATTAACTAAAGCCCTGAAAGTGTGGGGCTGGCTGAGAGCCCCAGCTGTGTCCTCTACCCACTTCAACCCAAGGCAGGGGAAATCTGGAGACGACTGTCAAGCTGTTAAGAAACAGCCTTCCCACAGAGCAGAAGAGACAGAGATGGAGCAGGGTCTGAAAATCTTACCAAATATGTCCAAATATTTGAAATAAGCTCAAACATTCAGTGGCTGCTTAGCCATACCTTTTACATTCAACCCACAACAATTAGTGTAAAATGAACTCTGATTTATATAGAGGAAGAAAATAAATTTGGAGAAGTCAAGCTTGACATTTTTTTAGGGCTGCTACATTTTCTTTATTTCTTTATAAGGTTTGATTAATGGGCTTTCATTGTTGAATGTCGATGAACATTGAACTTGTGCTCAGCACATCACCAGGCAGGGCAGTGAAATGACAAAGAACAGAATACACGTATGTGTATTTCAGATGTATTGGATGCCTTCTCCAAAATTTTACTGAACTCTCTAAGATCTTTTCCATACTTAGGCCTTGTACATTATTTCTATAAAATAACTTCAGAGATGGAAGGAGCACTAAACCAGTCCTTTATGACCCTGATCTTGTATCTCACCTAATAACTGCTTTGTGTACTTGCATGTGAAAACATTTACAAAAATACTGACCCATACTGCTTCAAGTCAGGCATCAGAGTCTTTTTCTAGAGGTAAAATGCCTGCAGAACTCACTGGCTTCACTGGAGAATTGGAATCCACAACACTTGTTAAAATCATGTTATTGTCTATAGCTATCTTGGAAACATTGGATTGATTGTGTCTGACTATTAAAAGCTAAAAAAAAAAAGATGGGTCACAAATAAACTGAAAATTCAGCTTTATTAATTCAAGGGGAGAAGCAGAACTACAATTTATTATAAGGCTGAATCAGGATGTGACAGAAAAAAAGAGAAAAGAGAAAGCAGGGCTGGACCTAAGTTAAGGTTACAAAATCCTGCCACTGAAGTGCTTCTTTGCAGAGGTGCCACTGCCTTTCTCTCTCTGGGGTTGTCAGTGATTACTGACCATGTGATCACCTATGCCGCAGATACGATATGAAGCAGCATTTACTTGCTTTCTGTGAAGGATTCAAACTAATGATGCCCTGGCATGAGATGGGGGAAACACAGCAAAAACCAACTCAACTTTTAGTTTAAACCAAGGAAGACATATAACAGCCTCTAGCTTCCTCACCCTACAGTCTTATACCCTTCACAAAGCAATTCAATTTTCCTGATCCTACTGTTCTTCTGGTGATTCGTGTAACTGATCCTTTCCAAGCGGTGTCATCTACGAGCAAGGGCAGGAGGAGCCAGTTGTCACATTCATTTACCTTGTTAATTGCATTAGCTATCATTAACTGAGAGGGCAGTAACCAAACTCTCCAAAGAGTGAGTAAATGCTCTCGGATTCTGGAGCCAAGTCACATTTCATAGATTTCGCAGAGATTACGCCCGATCTCCTGCTCATCACCATCACATTTTACTCAGTTCCCAGGGTGGGGAGGAATATTCCTCTTGTCAAAAAGTGAGTGCTGTTGGTGGAGAACCGGAAGCCTCTTGTGCCTCTGAGATTGTACGGATTGAGATCATATATGTTGGTGCGTTGCCCCATGAGTAGCAGATGACAGACTTCTCCCAGCCTGCCCAGGGGAAAATCCTTTCTAGACCTCGGACCTGTTGATCCCAAGCATATGAAAGCACTTGATAAGTACAGGTGAAGCTTGAAACATGAGACTTAATCGTGGTTGTTATCCTAATGTGGAGCTGCAAGTATCATGAACATGCTCAGGCTCCAGAAAGGATGGGTGAGGGAGAAAGGCTCAGATCCGTGGGTCCAGAATAGGCCAACACAGTGCATGCACAGATCGGAGGTTTTCCATAAAACTGAAACAAAACATACCTGCATGTTTCTAAAAATGATATCCAGTTTCACTCAAAGGCTCTAAATCACCATGTGGCTATGACTTTTGAGGATTATATAACAGTTTCTGCTACATTACAATATTTAACATTGAGATGTTAAACTAGGAACATGATTTTCAGCTGCCTGTCAAAAATATTTGTTCATTTCTGTAACAGACGTAGGTACACTTGGAATAACAGAAGTGAGCATCCCATTCCAGAGGCAAAAATTGAATAATAATTTTGAGAGAGAGGTCCATGATTCCTTGTAAAGGAACATAGAGCATTAATTCTGTATCACACAAAACTATTCTTTTGAACTGTTGCAAAGTGATCAAGGTGTTTTGAGTCGCAAGACTCCTGGTTAGTCCATTTTTTATGAAATCCTTAAAAAAGGAAGACTTGGCAGGTCTGTGGCTAAGGTGACACTGTGATGTAGAAATGAAGCGAATGTGAAATTACTCATCAGAGAAAAGGATTTCAGGTTTATGACAATTAATATGTGGATGAGAGGGTTTTAAGTACTAAAAAGAAAACAAAGAATGAGCTGTTTCTGCAAGTACTGAGTTTTTAGTATGTCATTTGATTCTTGCAAAGTCACTGAGAATGTGAGTGTGCTGGAATTTCAATGTTTTTTTGGTTTTACTAATAAAGCGTGTTAAATGTATATCCTGTTGTTCCTACTGTGTAAGCATATGCTTCTTTCTATGGTGACTTTGTTAACTTTCATGTGGCTGTTTTGAAGTATTCATTACATTGAAGACCAAAATATGTAATGGATCTGTTGTTATCTAACACTCATCACCTTCTCTAATAAACTGTGGTGATATTCTGCTCTTGATTTCTAGCAAGTTGTTAGGGTTTGGATATATTTGGGCAAATTTAAGACTGTAAAACTACCTAAAAATAAAGGACTATTTTCAAGGAATGCTGTTCAGAGAGCAGTATGTCTCCTAACAGCATATCAAGGATTCTGATTTCAGCAAGGAATAGGTGCATTTCCTGTGTGTTCTGGGCTGTTTGAGCAGTGCCCAGCAGCTTTTCAACAGGAAACTTTTTACAGTGCAGACCATTTCTGAGTCTGTTAAGAGTGTAATTTAGGAATTTTCAGTGTGACTAGTGGATGCTATGGTTGCACCCACAGTAATACAGGGGCTAGGTGAGGAGATGAGGTGAAGATAGCTTCATTTTCCTGGTCTCTGTAATTTCCTAAAGGCAGATTAGGTTGCTGTAAGTTGTACGTAGATGTTGTGACACATCTCACCTGCATCCTGGTGCCTACAAATATTGCTGATCAAATATGGGATGTGGCACAGAAGATAGATGGCTTGTAGTGTCTCTTGCATGAGATTTATAGGGTTATTTTAATGTCACCAGTATGGTGAAAGGGCCAAGGAAAGGCTGAGAATCTGGAAAAGGGGGAAATGTGGGTTTTTTTTAACTGTGATCAATGTGAGTGATAAGAAAGATTACTACTGTAATGATAAAAATTAATTAAAATAAGGAAAAGTGAAATTAAAAGGAAATTGAATTGCACTCACTTCTCATATTGTAATGACTAAACTGTCCATTAGTATAACTCATACAAAATTTTTTTGCAGACAGCTCAAGTGGTTTGTTAGAGCATTGAGTTGGGTTTTTCTCACATATCTTCAGCTGCTAATAATGCAAAAAATCAAAATGCTTACCAGTGCTGGTTGACATTTCACAATAGCAACCAATGCCAGAATTTTGGTGTTTCAGCTAAATCATTCCTTTCAAAACACCAATTTTCTATGTGTGCTTCCTGGTTATTGTTTTGTTGTAAGACCAAAGTGCATTTACCAGGACTGAAATAATTTCAGTCAGCAAATAATTGCTGCTGTACTTCAGGTTAGCTGTACTCAAGTTTCTTTAAATAATTTGTCATTACTTCTATCAAAGGTGAAAACAGTAGGAAGAACTATCTCCTATATGATGTACCATAGCTGGGCATTCCCTTTTCCTATCTGCAAGTGAAAAGTCTGCGGAGCATGGGAAATACAGCATAATAAGGGAATTCAGATAGCAGAAGAGGAAAGAGTCACAGAATGCATGATGGCACCCAGAAAACACTACCACAGCATATCTTTCTCAGATTTTTGTTAACATTTTTTTTTTTTGATATTTGCATTTTCACAAGGGGAAAAATTAATCACTTTTATTGTTACTGCCATAAATACTCGCTTTTAGACTTGACCAGGAGGACGGCTCCCTACTGGTTTTAAATTCAACAAATACACAAGCTGCATGAATTTTCCATCAGAATATTTTAAAATTTGTCTGCATTATTCCATGTTTTAGAAGAAGAGTGTCACAAAGATGGGATGAAAGCACAGCTCCCTGGTCGTAAATGAAGCTGGAATATCACAAAGGAATTTTTTCGCAAAATCTTAGAAAGCTGAGCCAGAGACACTGAAGACATCTTCATAATTTGTTTCTCACTTCCCCAGGCTGATGCTCTTCTTCCTATATAGCCTAATTTTTCCAGTTGGTAGGAGGCTAAGGTTTGTGATGCCCCTCTACTTCTGTTTTCTTTATTCCTGTGTCCATCCACGTGCTGTTTCCATATAATTGCTTAATATATATCCCCTGCCTATGGCTCTGACTGCTACATCATCACTGTTATTCCAAGGATATGCTTTTTTAAAATATGGGCTGTAAAGCTCTTCTCCACCCATCTCCTATAACTCTTCAGCTCTGCTGCCGGTGCCAGTCTTGACAGTCTCTTCATTACCTGCTTTGTGTTCTGCCTCTTTCCACGTTGTCCCTTAGGAATGGAGTAACTTCCAACACTTACTATTTTTTTTTCAATAAGACTACGTCTTATTTAACTGCATGCTAAAATCCCAATCCTTCTGCCAGACCTGTGGAGTACTCAGAAGCACAGATGGTGGGTTGCCCTTTTGTGTGTCTGTCCTGCAGGGCAGGAAGATGGAAAGAGAGGGCTTTTCTTTAGTCTGGGCTTTGGCACAGCAGTGGGTATGCCGTCAAAGCTGACAAATAGCAGGCAGGGCAGGGTATTAAGACGGTATTCAGCAAACCTGGTTTCAATCCTTGGCTCAGTTTCCAGTACAACAGGTAGGAAATTTTCCTTCCTCGCTAAGGTGTTGTGAGAGTAAAACCACATTAATAATCGTGGATTGCTGTCGACTCTGGGGTGAGGGGCAGGCTGATTTTCCAGCTCTATGCTTCAGACTGCAACAGAACAAAGCCAGGTGTCAGGTTTGGGTTCTGTCCTGCCGGGAGAGGATGGGGGAAGCAGCTCACTGCAGCTGCGATGGACCGTGTGGTTCGGTGCTCCTGTGAAGACGTTCAGGCACCTCTGTGGTGTAAGAATTTGCAAAGGACAGAAATGTGGATGACAAGCTTAACTCTCCTGCTCTTAATCCTCTTCTAAACCTAGAGTATCCACAAGAATTTGCATCCACAAGCAAGATGGAAAGCTGAACATTTTGGTTTTGTGTGTTAAAAGGTACATATCCTTTTTGGAAGTTCAAAGAAAATCTTAATTTTTTCTTAGGAGAATAAACTGCTCATATTCAATTCTAATTGCAGTGTTTAAAATTTTTCTTCATTTTATAAACTGTGTTAGAAATAGGACAAAAAAACCACCATGATAAATAGCAACAGATGTAGCTCTGTAGACTTCAGACCATTCCCAAAGCCTTTGACAGGACAAACAACACTGACATACTTTCCAGTCTCAACCATGAAATAAAGTGCTTACAAATTAGGACATAATGGCTATTGCTTTTCTTCTCTACAATAAACCAGAATAAAACAGCTTCAAATTATTGAATCTGTTATTGAACCTTAATTAGCCCCATGTCTTTGACATTTTGAAATCTACATCAAGATAAATAATATTTATGGGTTTTATGTATGCTATATATTGTTGTTTACAAAATGCAATGTAGTATGAAATCCTCTATTCTCTCAGGACCCAGACCACATAGTGACCAGGGTTTCAGTCTCATTTGGTGATTCCAGTTGAATAACTGGAACAGAGCATGGGTAATCATCATGTAAGCGCGACCAGACACAAATGGCAAAATGCTTAGCAATGTTTCAGATTTGCACTGTCTCCATGGCTTTTTTTTCCAGGGCAGTGGCTTTTAAGGCCACTGTGCCAGCGTTTGCATGGCAATACTGCTGTGCTAAATACAGAGATGAACTTACACATAGAAATAGGAGAAATGGACTCTATTTTAGGCTTTGTGAAGCACTAGGGAACTTTACAGTTGTCTTTATACTAAAAAAAAATTCTTTTTTTCCAAATTAGTTACCCTTGAATTTGTCGAAGTAGTGCACTGTCAAATGAAATGAATGCATGATCAGAAAAAATGTGAGTTGGGGTTCTATCAGTAGAAAAATTCTGTCACTGACATATTAGATTGCATCTTCTCCCATAGGAAATGCAAATAGATAGGATCTGCCCCTAGATTGTGTTTAGTATTTCTGATTTCCCTAAAAATATATCTGTGTATAGGCTGAATCTCTCCTAATCATGCCAGGATTTAGTTTGCAAATGAAATAGAACTCACACATGTCATTTTGATGATTCAGTGGATCTTAATTTATTTGATTAATATTAGTCACTAATGTCCATCCTTTCTTAGCTTTCTGGATTTTCTTCTCTCACTGTTTTATTGACCAATATCACAGTATTTCCCCTTTGTTTATGCTCTACAGTGCTTGCCACTTTTTCTTGTGTAGGAAATTAAACAAAATTCCTTGCTACAGAAAGAGGGCTCTGTCTCCGTCCTTCCTATTTGAGGGTGCCATATGCCCAATTAAACCCTTCTGTTCACCTTGATGATTATTTTTTGTTAAAGATACAGACATCCAGAGCATGCAGACTGAGCTAAAGAATTGAGGTTGGACCTGGACCAGCAGAAGACTCATTGTTCGAGTCATGTTGGTACAGCTTGAGCAAACACTCAAAGCAGCTGGTCAGCTCCAGATGGATTTCATCTCCAGTCAACCGTTACATGCAACCTTGCTTCCAATGCCTTACCTCTCTCTGCCCAGGCCCTCTGCCTATTATAATTTTTTTCCCCAGCAACTCTCTTTCTCATTTCCCATCTTCTTTTGAGCAGCTAGGTGGATTCTGTGACTGTTTCTTCTTTGGCAGGAGAAATGATTTATACTTCATTACGGTCTTCTGAACAGAAGAAAAATAAGTGAGAGCAGAACCCCAAAGACCTCCCCTTCTTTTCACTCCAGTTCCCTGCTTCTTTTTTCCAATGGAGAAAGACAGAGAGAAATGGAGAAAGTGAAGGCAAAAATTTACTTTAATCTGAAAAAAAAAAAAGAAAAATTCCTTTTGAAATCAGGATAAAAATAATTTTCTATTTTTCTGTATAAAACTCATCCAGCAGCATTTCAACAGAGACATTTCTGTCCTCAGTGAAGTCCTCTTTTTAGCTTTAGAAAGTGTTTGGTTTAACTTTTTTTTTTTTTAAATTTTATTTCATCAGGAAGTACTAAGCAGACCTGCCCTTTTTTATATCTTCTGACAGCTTTAAGCCAGCTTTTTCTTCTGGGAGTTGAGTCTGTGTGTGTGTTAGTACATGAAACACGTTTGGGTCTGACCCCTGTGAGGCTGAGCAGATGGTGCCTGGGGTGGCAGAGGACCTTGGTGCTTGGAGCCGGATGGCTGCATGTAGACCATTCACTCCTGGACACCCTCTGGCTCCCAAAATGTGCCTGGGAACTGCTGGGGGACACTATCTGGCACAGGCCCAAACTGTGCTGTAACTGGGCCACTACAGCAGCTTAACAGTAGGTATGATCCCTCTTTCCGTGACTCAGGACTCTTTCCAGACACTGCTTAACTTAGTAGTATAGGCACAAATGGAGATTATTTATCCTTTTTTGTAGGTCCACTAACTGTCTGAGTCTCAGAAGAGGATTTTAACTGTTGAAGTTATGAGGTATAACTTCTTAGCTAGTTTTCAGAAGCAAAGTAGCCACTTTTCTGTTACAGGTTATGCAAACATCAACTAAGACTTGAGTGAGAGACGAGGCTCACAGACCCTGCATGTTGAACGTACAACCTCAGTAGCTCACCCAGCATTCAGTCTGTGCACCAGTCCTTGCATTTCATAGCCATAGTCACAGGTGTAACCTTACTGAGATCCCAGGCAATGTGGCCTTGGGCCGAGGGCATCTCTTCCAAACCATATATCCATGAGGTACCATGCCAGTTAATTAGAAGAGCCCCAAGTGGGAAAACACAGTTCATGTTCAGTCCTGACCATCGTCCCCTGTGGAACTCAGGACAGAATGTTTTGCTCTTCCTTTTTGTTAATCCTGTGTTTATGTAACTGATGTTTAGATATCAGCCAGGAGAAATCCATGCTCTCCCTGCTGGTTGCACATCACATGGTTGCATTGGCACCCGTGTGTGTTGGACTGGAGCACAGCAGGATGTTGCTGTCCAGATACTTCCACGCCAGCTGTTGATTACTCTTATCTCCAGAGCAGAACAAATACAGGTGATATTCCCAATGATTTCATGTGAGTAGCAAACAAGGGTCTGTTTGTATGAGACAGCAACCCAGAACACTTATCTAAATACCTGCAGGAGCCAGTACCCATTAAAGTCCCCAGTCTCCAACATGGGCCGGAGCCAGATGTAAGCAAATTCTTCTCAACTTACAAGTTACTTGCAGCCAGAGGTTTAACAATGTGGTTTCACTAGGTAATTGTGCTGTCCAAGTTAACTATTAATTAACTTCTCATCAGGTTACGTCAGACCTTGCTGCACAAGAAACAATTGCCATAACTGTCAAAGGGTTTTTTTACTTAAAAAAAAGTCAATAAAGTTGACTTTATTGATCATGCAGTAGAAAGAAGCATTAGATGGCTTTTCCTGTCAATTGAGGTAATAATTCTTATTTCTGTTTTCATTCATATGTTTAAGAAGTCCTTCATCTCTGTGAAGATATTTTATTTGTAATTTTAGCAGAAATTAGAATCTCCCATGCTGCTCTGACAAGGCCCATGTAAATGGGCCTCTTCCTTCATCCTCTTACCCTCTTCTTTCAGGTAATCTCTGTTCTTTTTGTTACCTGCCTTCATATTCTGTTGATAACATTTTGTTAAAGAAGTTTTGAAATAAGATTTTACCTCCTTCTGGTGAGGACAACACCTTGTTTGTTCTGTGAAGTGGCAGGCAGACTTTTTCAGAGCTATAAAAAGCTCATTCAAAATATCCCCCTTTCTGACATAAAATATTGTTATTCCTTATATTATTATATTAATTAGGATTCAGAGGAAGGGAATTGTCTGCAAAGTTGGGTTCCTGTGGTTACTTCTACCACTAAACTCTTCAAAAATACTGTATTCACAGCTATCTCTTACTTCCTTCTGTTGCCGGGACTTTCTGCAGCACAGTGGTATAAAATAAGAACACTGTCTCTTCCTGTGTCTGCACTGGTGGCCTTTGAGGTGACCTTTTCAAAATTACAAGCTGGGGTGGTCTGAATGCCACCATTAATTCAGGTTAGCCAAGAAACTGCAATATATGTCACTTCATACACCCAGCGTGGCCACAAAATGCTTGGACTGCTTAAGTCCTCGATCCCAGGCTTGTGTGGACAAGTAAGGACCAATTTTAGAGGTGCCCCCACCATCACCGTTAGTGGGTTGTTTACCAAGTTATTTTGAGAAGCTCACGTTAAGTCAAGGAGCTGAGAGGGATCTTCAAAATAGATATCTGTCACGTAGCATTCATAGAATTTATTGTCTGCCAGTTACCAGGTCTAGATCTGTGAGGCATGCTGGCAACATCAGACTTACTGACGGAGAGATTAAGTACTCGTTTTGTAATTAGTGGGAGTATTACTTTGTTTTTATTGCAGTAATGCATAGAAGTTCCAGGAGAGATTGAGGGCCTCTCTGTGATAAGCATTAGATTTATGTACAATAATAATTAAAGTTCTTGCCTCATACTCCTATGAAGGTCATCTGAAGGATGCTGAGAGATTTCAAAACAAATAAGGTGATTATGAAATGGATCCACCTTGAGCTGTTCAGCTCCCAAAGTTGCAAGATCAAGTCAAGACCACACACAGAGCTCCCCCTCTCCATGTTGTTTATGAATGGTTTACAAGGGGCTGTTCCCAGGGGGTCACTACCACAGGCACTCCAATATTATACCCACTTCTAAAACAGCCTCCACAGAATCGTTATTATGAACATTTTTTCAGATGTTATAAAATAATGGCTTCACAGTGAGTTAACTACTCTTTAGCTTAGTTGGATAGGGAACAATATAATTTATGTGCTCTGAGCTTTCTCATGGATTAAATTTATCACTTGGTCAGTGGAAGTGCCCCTGTTTGACAGATGTAGGCCATTATTGAACAATTTGGCCTCCAAAACAGTGACTGTATTTGGAAAAGTACTTTTGGCATAGACAACCTCAGTTTTAGCAATCCATAATATAACGTAATGCCTTGGGAGACCTTCCTTATGTTGACAAAGACATGGAATAGGCTACTCCCGAGAACATTTTAATAAATGAGATGGTGAGGGCATTGTCAATAGAAAAAAATGCCAGGTTGCACTCTTCCACTACTCTTCTCTCACTATGATGCTGGCTTCTGTCAGGTTTTCCTGAAGAGAGTCCAATTTACCTGCTTAAAAATCTTAGAAATAATGAGTCATGTTGAAATGAAGTTGAGGGGTGAAAGTGCAATAGTAGCGAGGCAAGCAGACTTTGCCCGGGGTGTTCCTGACGGGGGGAAGCGCTGAGGTGTAATCCAGTATACAGAGTACCATGTATGTGTCATTTAAGGTTGTTGGAAAGATTGGGACCAGCTACCCCCTCCAGTACAGAGGAATCTTCAGTGAGGGTTGGGGAAAAAGAAATTTTTTTTTTTTTTCCCTTCACAAAAGGATGTGTTTCTGGTGAAAAGGGACAGGAAAATCCAACAATTAGCAGACATGCTGAACATGGCAGTTTGCAGTGGTGACAAGGAGGTATAGAAAGTATGAAGAAAAATGGGGAAAGAATTGCTGGTGAGAAGTGTTTTATAATATTTGTTAATTTAATAGTAAGGGAGTGAGTCAAATTCGGAAGGGCTGGAAGGTAAGAATGAAGGCTCATGTATCCTAAGGCCAGGCAGAGGTGGAAAGGAACAAGCCATTGTAGAGAGGGACTGGGGAGAATGGGGTGATGTAGGAATGTGACTTCAGACACAACCCTCTCCTTGCAGGAGACGTGTTTGTTGAGCCTGTGGACAAGGTCAGCCTTGGCTTGGCCAAGAGCACTCTAGCATGCATCCTTCCCCTAGTACTGAATCGGGAGGGCTTTTCCCTTTTTGATGTGACCTGTGAAGGCTGAAGCACTCAGTGATCCTGGCAGTGTCCTCTCTTGATAGCTGCCTAGAGCATGACCTGGCCTTGTCAGTGAATACTGAAGGTGCAAGGGCACAGGGGGTGTGGTGTGATAGACCCTATCTTGTCGGAAAAGGCTCTTCGCTAGCCAAACGAGGCATGATGTTGAGTGTCTGGCATGAAATTTGAGCTATTGACATGGGGTCACAGTCCCACAAAGTCTCCTTCCCATTGCCCTTCCCCAACCCTTATTAACAACAGCAACATTCTGGGGTGGCGGAGAGGTTGGAAAACCAGACTGGTGTCTGCTGGGACACTGTACATGCAGTGAGGCAAGGGCAACGCAACTCTGGCTGTGTCTGACAATATCTCGGCCAGCAAGCAGTGCGCTCGCCAGGAAAGTTCACTGCCAGAGGCCACCCAGCCTGGGAAGGTCCTTGCAAGGGTGGTGTGAATGTTAGCTTGAATGTCTCCTCTTCTTGGGGAGACCTTAGCAGCCAGATGTAATCCTTCTGTCACCCTCTCTAGAGTTCAACAACAAATAAGTGGCTTTTAATGCAAACAATTCACTATTCAAGTTAAAGTTCGGGTGCAAATCAGCTGCAAATAGTCCTAACAAGGTGAAGTTCATGCATGCAGCCAGACATCTTCACACGTTCCCTTCTCTTTTTTTATCCATGAGACACAAAAGCAAAGAATTTCTGCTATATTACTTTATACCCAAGTAATCTTTGAGTATCAGTGTTGGCTAACATGCAGTCACCGCTGGGATGGAGCACAGCAGCCATTTTGTATGCAGCAGACCTTACCAACAATTTTCAAGGAGAGGGAGAAGTGGCAAATAACTTCCTTAATTGAAAATTATGTGGGAATTTCACAGTGTGCAGAATATAATTAAACACACTGGAATACGGCCAGGGAACCAAGGTTAACACCGCTGTACTTGCAGAAGTGCCACTGGTAAAGCAACACCTCCTGAAAACTTTAGAACCTAATCCATTTCTATAAAATAAATAAAAGGCACGTCTTTGAAAGGTGCACAGCTTTTATTTATATTTGGCCATGCCTTCATCACTTACAACTGAAACGGTCAATCATGGCTGTGCGCTAAAATCAGAAGTATATACAGCTCAATGACATGTATTTTTTTTAATGAATCAAAGTTGAATTAGTATATTGCATGATGCCAAATCTTTATAAAATTGAGCCAAAGTCATTTTATGTATGCAACACATTTTATCAAATGTGTAAGAAATATCTGGAAGAGGAATATTGTTTATATAGAAGGAAAGGGGGAAAAGTGAAGTTGGCAGCATATCACGCAAAAATTAGTTCAGTAAAAGGGGAAAAAAAAATCAAGCTATGCGCCAGAGTTTCAGTCACAGTCAGATGAGTTTTCTGAGCTTGCAAGTACTATACAAATGTGAAAAACATGCACTTGGTGCAGGAGGAAGTGAAGAAGGAAATAGCTGATGGAGAAGTCAGGGCTGTTTATGCCAATGGTGATGCTGCAAGTCAGCTAGAAAAAAAATGGCAAGAAGTGAACTCATGCTCCGGTCCCAGGTTTCTCTCTCACGTTGATGGAGCTGTGTTGCAGGCCACAGGATGGGACCGCTGTGAACATCATGGCACAAATAATGCTGCTTCTTTTCCAGAGGGAGCTTGATAGTCATCATGGCTACAACCCAGTAAGTCAACAAAATCCTACTGAAACCAGGAGTTACTTTTGCGTGTGGTGCAAAACCTGGACTGGGCATGCAGAACTGGGCCTGATGTGGAGGTCCCTAGGAACTTGTCTAGGTGAGCACAGCAAGACTAAACTTTCAACCTTCAAGCCTTGGGTCTGATGGCATTGCAGGGAGAGGAAGGCCTATAACCCAAAAGATTATGAGGGTGACATTTTAGAAAGAGAAATAAAGGGAAATTCACAGAAAATGTAGGTGTGGTGCACATGTCTGCAGCTGAAGTGATACTGGAGGGTTAGAGCAGCTGGTGAAAAACTCTTTGCATCCCATGAGCACCTCTGAAAAAGCCCTTGCTCTGACCTGGGGTGAAGCAGAGCTCACAGCAGGGTGTTTATTTATCCCTGGGAAAAGCCAGATGGCTGGAGAGCAGCCTGGTGCCTGGCAGGTAGAGGAGCAGAGCAAGGATGTGTGGGGCTGAGGCTGCTGCCCCAGCTGTCGTTACCAGGACTGGTGCAGGGTCTGGCCTCCCCTAATTCAGGGTGAATACAGGGAGATGTATTTTGTGCTGGGAGGGCTGAAACAGCGGAAGCCACCACCCAACAGGCAGGCAAGGTGTGGAGCTGCAGAGCAGCTGACCTGGGGGCTGCCAGCCCTTCTTGGAGGATTTGAGCAAACACAGAATGTCACTGCTCAGCACTCTGGGAACAACAGCACCTAGAAGAAGATGATGAGGAAGACTTTGCATCATCAGTCTAAGAAGCTCTGAAGCATTTTTGAGTATAACAAAGAGGCAATTCTCCTGCTGCTTGATTCCTAGTTTGTTCAATGGAATAAAGCTCAGCTTACAGTCTTTCAAATTAAACAGTATTGCATCAAAGAAATACGTGGCACTATCAATAATTTCTCCAGCCCACTGGGAAGGATAAGACCTTGAATATTGACCGACTGCTTTGGTCGAAAGGTAACAGCGTATGGCTTGCTGCAAAAGTATTTGCTGTTTTGTGTTCTGCATTCAGTTGCTGAATGTTTCAGATTTCACCAGTAAGGATTTTATATTGACTCTACCTTTTTTTTTTTTTTGTTTCCATTGTAAGGCTTTTTAAGATGCTGATGGAAACTTCTGCCCTTGAGTATGAGCATAGCTAAGTGTAACATCCCCATGCCAAATACCAGGGGGGACCCCATCAGCCCCTTAAATCAAGCAAAGTACAGTTACTAGTAAGGTACTACACATTACTAGTCACCTCCTCCCCTGATGCTAAGGAAGCAGGCTCCAGGGACACTGGGGTGCTGGCAGGATTTAGGAGAAAGTTGTGAAGTAGCTGCCACTTGTTGAGCACTCTCCCAGGCAGAAGAGTTCTGTGGGTCTCTCTGCCCCATTTGCAGGCACATGGGGAGGATTTTGAGGCACATCATAGCTATAACAATTTTCCACTGAGCAAAAAGCCGTAAAGAACCACTCCAAAGAGGCTAAGCCCTCTGGCTGGGCTGGGTGATGGAGTCAAGTGGCTGGAAAACATTGCTAAACAGTTAAATCCAGCAGTGAGTGTTGAAGCAGCACGGCATTTCCCTGCAGCCTGGGTTGGCTTTTTGGGGAGCGTTGCCCTAGCAGGAGCCGCAGGGCTGCTGCGGAAGGGTGGGGCATGAAGGAGGGGATCAGTATGCGTCCCAGAGTGCACAAACTTGGAGTCATTGCTCAGGGAAAACTCGTAGGGACCGGCCCCTTAATGCAATTTCACTGGGGCTTTGAATGCAATTTTTACACAGCATCTTTCTCCTTGACAAATCCAAACCCTTTCATCAGTGATGACTGGCACCAGCCCCCTGTGGCTCCTCTTGGACTGGATTCAAGCTGTATGTTGTTTTTCGCTGTAAATCTTTCTACCCTACTCCCCTGCCCCTTGTCCCCCTCCCCACCCTTTAAATTCTTCACTGATTTAATGCCCTTCGACCCCCACTAGGCTATCAAACAGCTTTTCCCTGAGCGCCTTTGGTTGCTCCAGCAAAATGGGCTTGGAAGAAAAGTGGTTCCAGGCTGAAAACTGCAAGAGGTTATACATGAGCTCTGTACGGAGATTGAAAAGCTCTGAGTTGTTATAGCAGCTGTCCCAGCTGAAAAAATGTCAGGGAGTGGGATCGTTTTCTGTGTATTTTATGGACAGGGAATAGGCCAGGTTCCCTGGTATTTGAGTTACTCTGGGGTTGTTCAGCCAACCCCTACACTTTGCAGGATAGTAATCGGATCCCCAGTGCCCTTGAAGTGTGCTTGCACTCAGTGTAGAAAGCAAGAGCTCTATGCCAAGCGCTAAATGGACTTTTAAGTATGTAAGCCATTTTTGTTCTTGTAAAATCTAGGTTTGATTCCGTAAAAAGACTGGCACACCTTTTTTTCTGGGGAGCTTCATGCAATTTTTTTCTGGAGTAAAGCTGAGTGTTCTATTCTCAGGGACTAACTCCCTCTCCCCACTTTTTTTGCCCCTGTTTGCCATTAAGAAAGGATTTGGTTATAACTAATTATTTAAAGTTGGTCAACCACACTTGGAGCAATATATTGCAACCACTGGGTCGTTTGCACTTGCTTTGCTAGTTAGCTGAAGTCTTTCACAAAATTTAAGGCCAGAGGGGACCATTAGAACAGCCAATCTGACCCCCTGTACATTACAAGCCATTAAATTTCACCCAGTCAGCCTCTTACTAAGCCAAATAATGTCTGAGCTAGGCTAAATCACAGAATCCAAAAACATATCCAGCATGGATTTGAAGACATTCAGGGACACTAACACTCCCTTGGTAGTTTGTTCCAGTGGTTAAATATTGTGCCTTATTTCCTATTTCAATTTGGCTGGAAGTGGAATCCAGAGTTTGGTTCTTGTTATGCCTTTCTGTGCCAGGTGACACAGCCCTTCAGTATATGATGTTTTCTCTCTGTGAAGGTACTTACATACACTGTAGTCAAGTCATATCTCATTCCATTTTCTAGGTGTTAAAAAAAAAGTAACCAGATTGTGCTTTATGATTTTCTCCTAATAGGGTAATGTGTATTTCCTTTTAAAGCATTTAAAAAATCTCTTATCATCCTCTCAGGTTTTGACTATCCCTTTAAGCAGATGGATGACAGAACTGCAGAAAACAGTTTTTCTGTCTTGCCAGAATACAGGGAAAATTTTCTAAATCCTAAACGTGAACATAGGCCTGCTGCGAGCATCCTCTCACCACCCGTTTGCAGGCGATGCCCAGGTGCTTGCCTTTCTCTGGCCTTCCCTTGCTATTTTATCATCTGTAAAGGAATGGAGTGATTGAACTCACAACAAAACTTTTTATCTGCTTGGTACATTCTCACCTGTCAGAGGTTTCAAAAAGTTTCTGGTTCTGCAGAGAGTTCATAGACAGAAAGCTAATTGTGTTCCTTTCCCGGAGCATGAGAAGGTGGAGTCCCTCGGCATCTCCAGCACAGACAAGGACTTGAATCTCCATCCCTGTTGCCTGAATAAGGCACTCTTGAGTGGATTTTGCTGTTGTTACACCTCTTCTGTTGGTGCAGTGGTGTCAGCCATGTGATGTGACCATGAGTGCCTGTATAGCAGCTAATAATGTCATCATGCTACAGAGCTGGAGCTCTCCTCTCCTTTGGGGACTCTTCTGCTTGACCTAATCACCACATAGTTGTGGGTTAAAGCCATCTGATGAGGAAAAAAATTTGGTGAAAAATCCAAAGAGCCTTAGGGCTCTCATACTGTCACGTTGCTCCGTGTTCCTTGTTAGGTGCACTGCCCTGCATTTGACTGCTTTAAAACATTCTTTATTGCTCCCAAGCCACTGGTGAAAAGTGAGCTGAATAGCGTACAGCCTAGCTCCGATCACTGCAGAGCTCTCCGTCAGGTGCACTCATATGGAAAATTCGCCTGCTGATAACTACTTTTGGATATGTCATGTAGCCAACACTTAGTTCAGTTACTTAAGCCTTTACTGACTGCGTATAATGCTAATTTTAGGGAGATGAACACACCCTAGAAGTTGACGTGTACTTCAGCTGGACACTTAACCAGCTGGTAAACACCAGTCCAACTTCATTCTTAGGAGGTCAAGACGTTTTCCCTGTAAAACCGTACTGATTACCAATAATTATATCCATGTCTTCCCATTCTTTGGTGATAGAGTCACTCATTATTGACTTACAAATGTTGCCCGGCGTTAAGATCCAGCTACCCAGATTCTGGCTACCTGTGCCATGTGGCCTGCCCTTTCTGTGTTTTGGCACGTCACTCTAGGCTTTGAGCCTGTGAAATGGCTCCACCGTTCAAAGAGGCATCAAAATTGAATATACGTTGGCCGATTACTGCCTTAAGCAGAAGACTAAGAACTTTCAGGTGTACATTCTATGGGCTTCCCCGTATGAAAACTATTGTCTTTAGGAGATCTTCCACATCTTTCTTATTGTGATGGAACCAAAAGTTTCTTATCATAGTCAGGTGATACAAATATGGCATTGGCATTTTACCATCCTTTCCACACATAGGCCAGGACTAGACGTCCAACACTTCTGTCTCCTTGCATATTTTTATGCAGTTCAGACATCATCTAGAATGATTTTTGAAGTATTGCAAGGATTTATGTGTTTCCTAACATAACCTTTATTGCTATTATTAGGAGAAGTTTATCCTGATGCCTTTAAACTTCCATATCAATTTTCCATTCTTCAGTTTTCATTTTACATTAATTGCTCTCCTCCTTCCTCACCCTTCTGTCATATACTGCTCCTTTATTTCTAAATTCATCTTTCTCTTCATCAGGACGACCTTATAACAATGCCACTATCTTTCTTGTTTATGAAATTATGCTTTTGGCTATCTAAGAAACTCCATTTACCATTTACCTTTTTGTTTCCTAATTTTGAATCCCCAGTTGGTTGTGCTTCTAAGTTTCTTCTTTGCTTGGAAGGCTCTTCTGTGGTATTGAATAAATTTTGTATGCATAACTATGTCTCTATAAAACTGTACTTAAGTAAACTAGTGGTTGAAACTGGCTTTTTTTTTTTTTTTGGTTCATGCTGATGTCCTTTTGATCAAGATTGCTGGTACAGTTTACTGTCTGTAATTTTTATTCATAATGACGTATAAAACAGAGTTGCAGTCTGTGCAAGGCATTTTTATCAGAAAAATGTCATAGATATTTTAAAGAAATCCTACTAAAGCCTTGCTCTTGGCTGTGGAGGGATCTCTTGTCTCCATTTGCCAAATTGCAGTTTTCATACTAGCCTTCCTGATCTCTGGTTTGACTCATGGTCTATCAGAAACCTTCACCTCTTTCTGACAACTCACTACTGGCTGCTTGTTTTATGGAATTTGTCACCCAAAAGAGATGATCTTGAGGGGTGGTTTTTTTTTTTTTTAATTCTTGCTCAGGTTTTTTTGAAAAAGTGACTGAGCTGTGCAAGATATTCCTGTGGGACGAGGGCTGACCCAGGCCAGGAGGAGCTGAGTGAAGACTGCTTTGCAGCTCCTCCTCCCTCCCTCTTTTGGGCCCCTTCAGAATTATTTCAGTGAAGCAGTTAAACACTTTTCTCGCAATCCCTGCTATGACATTTAGTTCATCCTTCATATTTACTGGGCCACGTGTGAGCTCCCCTGTAAGAATAATGAGAATAAATATCCCATGTGGAGTCCTGCACATAAATTTCTATACTGGCTTGCATCTTAGCTTATCATTTTTTTTTGTTATAAACTGTAAAAAGTGAGCAGTTCGCCTCCTGCTACTTCAAAAGAGCATATTATTCATGTAATGAACAGGCATAGCACTGGATTTGACAAAACACTGGGAAATACACTGTTGGGCACAATTCTGAACTGGCAGGGAACTGGACTGGGTGACCTAATAGGGCTCTTTCATCCTCAGTTACTTATGATTTTCAATGCTAATTAAAACCTCACTAGCTAGTGGGGAAGAACATCACAGCCAATTCAAATAACTTCTATTAAGAACTTTCCTTCTGTTTATTTTTTCCACTTGCCCACTTCAATTTTATACACATATCAGTTAAAAACACTCTTAATTACAAAAAACGTCCAGCTATATAACTACAGGAAAAACAAACAAAACCATTTACACATAACAGCTTGCAATAAAAGTGCAAAGTCCAGGAAATAAATTATTTGACTTTATTAAGGAAAAAAAAGTTAATTTTTCTGGCAGTAACACGATGTCCAGGTGTGCTGGGATATGGCTCTGCTCTAAGCTCACCTTCTATCTGAGCTCTCCCACAGCTCTCATCAGATCTTGACACTGACAATATGTCCAGTGGGGACAATTTTTACCTTAATAAACCAGCCTTCAAACTTCTGCTCAGCAACCCGTTCAGCTCAGTGGCTTGCTGGAGAAGGGCAGCCTAAACCTGGTGGTTTTAGCCTCTTGTTCACGTGTGCTGGATGCCTGGCATGTGGGCAGATGTCAGAGGCTCAGCTTCTCCTGAGCCTCAGGAGGATGATGGGGGACCAGGGCTCCTGGCACAGCCTCGCTGGCCTCAGCTCCTGGGTAGATGCACACAGATGAGGTCTCAGTCTGGTGTCACCCCAGTGATGGACGTGATGCAGCAATGAAACGCAGGCATCTGCCCTCATGGGCTCACTTACAAACTCAAATAATTCCTTATGTTTCCTCAAGGTGTCAAAATCCCTGAGATGCTAGTCCCTCACAGAATTCCCTCGCAGAAAACTTGTCAAAACCTGGGAAATGAAAGGGGGACCTCAACTGTTAAAGAGACATTAACACAGAAGGGAAGAAGATCCCACAATATTTCTGGATGGACAGGACCTGTGAAGGTTATGTGGTCCAACTCCTGCTCAAAGCAGGGCTGACTTTGAGGTCCTACTCGGTTAGAACAGGTTGCTCAGGGCCAAGTCCTGTCAAATTCTGAATATCTCCAAGGAAAGGCTCCACAGCCTTTCTGGACAATCTGTGCCAGTGTCAGACCACCTTGATGGTGAGATTTTCTTCCCTGATACCCAAATAGATTTTGCAATATGTTGCTACTTGTGTCATCCTTTCACTGCGCACCTCTAAGAAGAGTAAAAATGTCAAAGTAAATAATTAAAAAATCATAGTAGCAATTCCTAATAATGAACAAAGTAAAATAATTCAGAAAAACTGTTTACTACCTGGAAATATTTAAAGTATTTAAAGAGAAATGTCCCTGAGGGGCTGTTATCACTGCAGTGATGCACTATCTAGGAACAGTGTGGCAGTATTTACATTCATCTTGCTAAAGAGGATGTCAAAACTGCAAAATGTGTGAGATTCATTAAGAAATAATATAGGAGATAACAGCTGATCACAGTCGATAATTAACTTTTATTTCCAAGACTGACAACTGCCTTCAGTCCATGGTTATGTTCAGCGTTTTGACAAATTAATGCCAAAACATGAATGTATTTGTTTTAAAAACTAATCTCAAGTTGCAATTTTCTGGACATCTTATCATTATGCATTCAGACTTGTAAATCACTCTCAGCTCCTTGAATAGAAAACATGCTCCATGAATTGCCCCCAGAACTGAACATTACTGCAAGATGACCTGAAGGTGGTTCATGTTTCTGAAGTTAGCTGAGGTGAATTTAGTTCATGGATCCACACAGGGAGAAGGAAAATAAGACCACATCCCTTCTTGCTGTGGTGTGTTTCCAAAGACCTCCAGGACAGATAGGCTATGATCTTCATGAAATGTCAGAAACAAAAAAAGGGGGCAAAAAGCTCAGATCCCCATTGGGACAAGAATGGTTCCATTTTCTGGGGAAAAAAAAAAAAGAAAAAAGAAAAAAGAAAAAGAAAAAAAAACTATTTGGGCTTAACTCAAACCATTTGGGTAGTTGCACAACGTAATCTTTAGAGTGAGGGTCATTCACTTCTGTATTTAACAGGTTTTGGGTTTTTTTAATTTGTTTTTAAATTTTGGTCAAACTTGAGAGAATGAATGCTGGTTTAGAAAAGTAATCACTTTAAAAAAACATTATCCTTTTTTATTTTTTTTCAGCAGAAAATGGATTAGCCAAATTCAACCCAAATTAATTTTTTCTCTTCTGAAATGAATTTATGTCTTGTCAAAAAGAAATATTGCCTGGCTCTGACACAGAAATCCAAGGAAAGTGGAACATATGGAATGGACATCCTGTAAGAAGATCATTTTCAGACAGAGGTGTTTTTGGAGAGGTGTGATACATCGTGAATATGTATGGGGATCCTTCATTTGAATGGGGAACAGTTGACTGTGGATAGAGACTGAGGCTAAATGACTGAGGAAAAGTTAAAGCTTGTTTTGCTTGTCAAGAAAATAAAAAACTAGCAGTGGGTTAGTGAGCGTTGTATGGGTTTAGATAGGATGTTTGGTGACTTGCAGAAGTTGCAGAGGGACTCCAAGAGGGTTGTCAGTGTGGCTGAATTTACCAAGAATAGGCAGTAGCAGGTGCCATTCGGGTGTGGGAGGTACAAGGTGGGCAGCGAAGCCAACTGGGCAGGAGAAAACGCACAGGATGGTAGCTGGTTATGGTTGAGGGTAACACTGTTGTCTCATGTGCGGGATGTGATGCTGATAGTGGGTCTGGACTAATGTTTCTGCACCATCCCAGACTCCCTGAATGCCATCTTCAGCAAAGCACTTCCTATTGACACTGAGAGTGATGGGTCTCTGAGCAGGACCCATGCAGGTCTACAAAGCCCAGGACCAACTTGCTGTAGACAGTCTTCCAGACCACCAGGGTGATCTGATAGGGTTGTTTTGGCACAGAGTGGGTTCTTCAGATGACTAGGTGGGGTGGTAGTGACATTTTGGGACATAGGGTACTCCAGACCACCAGGTGAGACAGTGGGGAAGAATTGTCCAGGACAAGGTATCTGGTGGTCAAAAACTGTCTAAGCACTGTGATGGATCCTGCTGCTCATTTCCTTGAGACACCATTCTCTGCCTTGGGGTGATGGTGGTGGCCTTCCCTATTGTGTGGGTCTCTTTAAGGGTGTATTCAGTAAAGACTGTAATCTCATACAATGGGTCTGGAGTCATACAGGTTCCTTTGACAGCAGAAAGATTCTATGCCAAAGCTACACAACTCTGGAGTGGCCTTAAGAAACTGACTGGTTTTGTTCAAGATAGATTTGAAGATAAAAAAGACAATGGAGAAGGCTACTTGTTGCAGGGAGATACACTTGTTATGAAAGGTATGGAAAACAAGCATGTCCTGAGGTTCATTGTGCATACACAGGCCCCCAGCCAATCAGTGGTCCACTGGAATGACAGCTGTATCTTACAGCATGGTGCATGCAATTAATGTATATTTTGATTTCCTCTCCTTCTTGCCTACTTCTTTTTAACACTGCCTGTAACTATTCTATGTGGCAGTTTAAAAAGGACTATAAACTGGCACTTTCCAGCAGCCTGAATTTATAAACTGTCACAGTTTATACATTGTTAGCCATAAAATGTCTGGTTCTTCATATTTTTTTTAGTATTTTATTATATTCGAAGTGATGAATTTGCACATATTCTGAACAGGAGTAGGATGAACAAGTTGGCATTTACCTATTTAATAAAGGTATGTTTGAAGGATAACCAGACTGGAAAGGAGTTTGTATTAGACAGTATCCTCAAGAAAAACATTCACTTATATTTCACTTTATTCTGTTTGTAGATATTTTTGGATGGATTATAATTGTCATTCTCATAGAAGAGTTTCCTTCCCTAACAGATTCTGAGTCAAGTTGTTAATATCGACTCTGTGGTGATGGCCAACTTCTGTAGAAATATGAAAGTTAGAAATTCAATGGAAAGAAAATATTTCTTGTGTTCCAGGATGTGGGCAAATGCTTATGGGTGAAATAGAGCTGAAGGGCAAGAAATGTACACATTTTTTGGCCTGTACCTCCAATATATCCATTGATTTATGTCAGGAAGGCAGCAGAATACGTTCCCATGACTTTGCAAGCTCGCATGGGAAAAGGAGAACATTTTCATTTAAATGAAAGGATAGGATTAACCCTGTTTGAAGAGGGTTTAATGCTGTTGCAACCACTGAAGTGTGAGCAGAGCTAAGAATCACACCGGTTCTCTTGAGAGTTTTGTGCACTTTTTTTTTTATTTAGGTTTGGATGCTAGGTTGGACACGGAAGCTGTACTTTTTAATATTGGTAGTGTCTGGCTCCAAACCAAGACACATCTGTGAGCCTGCTCATCTCTCACACAGATTGGATGTGTAACATTACCCTGACAGATACAGGAAGAAATATACCTTGGAGTAATTTTAAAAATTTTCCACAAAGAAATTGAGTTGTTTTGAAAATGATTGTGACCTAAATACAGAGCCCTTTAGAAACGGATGTCTTCAGAGGCCAACAACAGGCCAGACAACTAGTCGCTCGTTGAACCTCCACCCGCTGCAGGTGATTTGACGTAGAAAGGGGAAAGACCTACCTTTTGTTTTAAAAGGTACTTCTGGTTCTCCCATGCTGCATGTCTCTGACTTCACAGCTTCACAGTGGCCACTTGAGTTGATCTTGGATTGGGAGACAGTCTATATTATGTCTGGGACAACTGGGCATACCCCAACAAAAATAGCTCTTACACGTTTTTAAAGTGTTTTACTAAAGGGCAGGGGATTTAAAGGAGGGAGAAGGGTTGATTTCATCCAGAGAAATGCTCTTTTACAGCCTGCAGCCAGCTGGATGCTTGATGGGCTGCTTCAAATTGGAAAGGAGGGAATAAAATAATTATTCTTTACTAAAAATGAAGGGTCCTACATTGATTTCACTTAACTTCCAGCCTAAATGGAGTGACTTATGATTTACAGCAAGGTGAGATCAGAATCAGGCCTGCAGTCTTGGGTTTTTTGTAAATGCTATTTTCATCTCTAGATGTCATGGACCTTTCTGGGTACCATCTGTTCAGGGGTGTCTGCAGCATTACTACACAGACAGGGTATTTTTCTGGGCAAAGATTTAATTCCACTGATCATGCACCGGCCTTAGTGATACTGAACGTAGAGTCTATTTGACTTCAGATTTGGGGGTAGGTTGGCTAGCATGTGCTTTTCTATGACATTTTAAAAAAGTTTTTAGTGGTAGTGCTTGCTAAAAGAACCAGATTTCTGGCCCTGAAAAACAGCTTGCTCTGTTTTAACACATTACAATAGATCTGGAAGTTTTCATTACATTGCTGTCATGTCTGAGGTTTAATAAGAAAAGGACAGTTTGTGAAGAAAAAAGATAAATTGATCATCAATTTTCTGCCTCTTCACTAAGACTGAAGTCTTGTTCTTTAATTCCAGCAGTTTTCCCTGATAGCTGTTGTCCTACTGGGAAAAATCATCCTTTGAGGGGGTATGATTTGCCCAGAACCAAATCAACTCAAGTAGAATTCCATAAATAGCTTTCAGGAGGTGTTTCCCAGGTCAGATTTATGTGTCTGCTACATCTCTTTCCTTAACATTGCATGAAGGAAATGCAGTACAGTAAGGATGTTCTGGGGAATGAAATGTTTGGGAGTATATCGGGGAGATCAGCAGAGATGCAAGGGTACAGGGACACAAATGACTGCTAACTGAGGTCCTTTGGAAAACTGTTTTTCACTCCCTATTACACAGCTTTTACAGAAAGCAATCAAAATAGACAATTTCATCGCAACAGCTGCAAGTCAGTGTATCATATTAATGTATATAGATGCCTGTCCTCAAAGTATCCGTTCAGCTTATGGTGGTTAAAGTACAGCTCCAATCTGTGACATTTGATGTGCTTAATAATGTAGGGAACCACCCTGAGGTGAGAGTTATCATAGCCTGGAAGTTTTTGTGTGGATTCCCATGCCTTTGGGATCAGCTGACAGATTAGTGTCTGCTGATGAGAGCTGGAGACTAAGACCCAGAGATGCAAATGAGCAGCTGAAGGTTAGTTCCTTAAAGAGAAAATATGGTAAAATATGGTAGAATTTAGGTGCCCAAATTCCAGAAGGGGATCCTGAAAACTTGTGCCTTGTTCTTTACTACTAGAAGTACTATTACTATTACTTCACTGGATTTTCACCAGTGCATCCAAGAGTGGTGCTGCTGTGTTTGCCCACAACTGCTTCCATCTTGTCAGGGTTGGGAGGTGTGCTGCCTGTTTCACCGCTCAATACAGGAGGTGTCACTCTAGATGTCAAGAAGACCACAGTCTGCTGGGTGTGCTGGGAGGTTTCCACCGGTCCGGAAGGGATCTGTGCATACCGCTTCCATCTCTCAGCACAGCAGCTCCATCTCTGTTGGTGAAAGAGGCCATCAAGAAGTGTCCTCCACCTCCCTTGATCAGGCTGTAGGAAGAAATGCAAGAGCTGTTGTGCCACACAAGGAGGGTGCTTATCGCTTCAGCCTGGGGATCGGATCTCTCAGCTGGAGGTTCAGGGCTCTGGGATGACTTCTTTGGCATTACAGGATTATTGGATAAAATATGTGAACTGTTTGGGAATGGGGAGCACACTCAACGCTTCCAGTTTTGGTTTTAGCATTAGCCATTGGAAGTGTCTATGGGTGGGATGCAGATGTCTACGCTGGGGCAAAGCAGAGGTGGATATAGATACTGCCTGACACCGTGATGAGATTTGCCAGATGTGTTGGGTGACATGCACCATTATGCCCATGCACAGATCAGAGTAAGTGAAGAGAAACAGGCCGCCTCTGTATTTCTGTTCTCTGCTCGTTACTGGATAATTGCCAGGTATGTTCACACAATTAACAAGGGTGAGCAACCACCTCACCCTTCAGTAAAAAAAAAAAGAAAAACCAGAAAACCTAATGCTGTCTTGTTTCCCACTGATGTTTATCAGTTGGAAGAGGAATTGGGAGAGAGAGAGAGAAAGTATTCAATATTTAGGTACACAGCATGATGTTGTTTTGCCAAAACCTGTAATTTTACTCTAGGAGTAATAAACAGGTTCATCAGAAGAATTAGGGACCTGGAGGATGATTCTCATGGGAATTTGACAGCAGTAGGGAGCCAGCTCTGACCTTTGCCTCCTGGAAAACACTTATGCACCCACCAGTTGCATGGAAAACTGTGACTATTTTGCTTTGCAAGCACATAGTTTTGCAATGGTTTTGCAGACTACTCCCAACTGTGGTGCTGATCCCAGTCATCTTCGGGCTGCAGATTGAGTGACAGCACAGTAAAAGACATTTTTTTTGAAAGCAACAGTTCAAGAGTTGGTTGGATTAATTTTATTTTGTTTTTCCCTGCTGAAAATGCACTTTAAAGTAGTTAAAATTTTCTGAGAGGGAAAGAAGAAAAACAATAAAAATATTTTTACTTCATATTTGAAAAAAAAATCTTTTGTTTGTTTTGAGATTTCTATTTTTAGAGGCTGACCTAGTCTTAATTAAAAAATAATAAAGTACTTCCCCTTCCTCTCTCCACTCCCCAGGAAAACAAAAGGCTTTTTATTTACTTTTGTTTGAAATAAACCTTTTGTTAGATTGAAGTTTTGAAGTGCTTTGTTTTGGGTGGGGACACTGAAAATTATTTGGTTTTGGTCAACCCCAAAAAACTTTTGGCCAGTGAGATGAAAAAAAGCAATTATTTGCTTAGTTCTTGTCATGAGTTTGACTCCTGATGCTGCAAACATGCAAAAAAAATGTTCTGCGTTGTGTTTCAGCCGGACATGAATGTCTTCAGTGGCGACTTGGCCAAACCTCTCCTACGAAAGAAGAGCATTTGTTGAACACTTGTGGGAAATCAGACAGAGCTGTACACACTAAAAACAAGTCCATTCTTCCCTTTGAGCTTTTTGAGGTCTAAAGTCTGATGTACAGGCAATACTCACTGGGATTGATCCCAGCCTGACTCCAGTGGAAACTAACCACAGGCAGCAGCAGAGAAAGCAAGCAGACCTGCTCGAGGTTGATGAGCGGGTGATTCGGATGCAGGAGTTAATTTGCCTTTTGGTTGAAGCTACGGTGGAAACAATTTTAGGGAGTTTTCTTGGCCGAGGTCATACAATGTGTTTTTGCCTCTCGTGTTCATTCATAATTCTGGCTATGGTAGATGATGCCACATTTTGAGCTCAGAGCTATACGGGCTATGTTATTCCTTGGAAAGGTATCTAGATGGTCTTGCTTTAACTCACGAACGTGTCTCATCACAGACAAATTGGGTACACACATGCGTTTCCTATGACTTCAAGATGTCGTGCAGTGACAGGAAACAAGCGTAATGTGTATGAATGGTGATTTGAAGAAAAACTGAAGAAATACAGGGGTCCCAGGTTTGTTAACACTAAACTACGACCAGTGTAGTATGCATGGTATTGGAGACAGCTGAGTTATCCCTGCAGAATTAAAGCACAAAATGCCTGCAGTTTGTCATACTATACATATGTTCAGCATCAATATTTAAAACTGAGACAGTGAAAACATTTCGCAGAACTTCACAGACGGAGAGAGGGGAAAATTGATCATTGCATTTTGATTTGAAATACTTGTAACCCGAAACACGACTGTGCAGCTTCTAATCTGATATGGCCTGGCACTGCCTATCTGCTTTATGCCGCAGGCTCAGGCTTGACTTTTACATCACAGCCTGCTGGTTGGAAATGCTCCCCATTGGTGTGCCAAGATTTCACACCCAGTGTCCTGCTCACCTGATGCTTGCCCACTGGATCAGTTAGTGATGGGCTAACCCCTTCAGCTGTGTCCTGCCACCCCACACCATCCATCTGCAACCCCTCTTCGTCTCCCTCTGAAGTCGGTCCCTGTCTGCCTGGGACCTCTTTGCAGCACACTAGCAAAATTTAAGACAGGTGAGGACCTTGTCTTTAGTTATTTATGGCTTAAGTGGGAGAAAGATGTGAGAATTTTCTTTTTTGAATGTCAGTGGTCCCAAATGGCTGCAGATGTGTAAATAGATGTAAGTGTTCCACTTCCTCAAGAGCCTGTTTTCTTCCACAGATTTGACTTTCTCATTGCAGAGCAGTCATTGACTTCTCTGTGCCTTTGGAGAAAGCTGGATTTCCAGCTTCTAGGGAAGTTATAAATCTTGGCAACACATATCACAGTGTTTTGAGAAAGATAAAAATCTGCTCTTTCCACAGGTGATTTTCTGTAACTTGTCAGTTCTGCACTTTATTGAATAACTTGGTACTGAAAGCCAACATGCAGTTATTTTAAAACATTGCTATTAAATGTGGACCTTAGGGTGCTTCAAAGCCACAGGTGAAGTAGAGTGTCCTCTTTTTCAGGCTAAAATAATTAGAAATATATATTGGAAAAGCTAGATTCTAAGTAAATATCAGATATCACCTAATTTCTCCCGTGAAGAAATTCCTTTTCTTTCTTGTTAATTCAGTGCATGCTGCAGTGTCAGGTATTCCTCTTTAAACCCTTTGCTGTCTCATGCCATTGTAACTTTTATGGCTCCTTTGAAGAACTATGTCTCCCTAAGATACCAGCTCTTTCATTTAAAACTTACCCTTAATTAGACATGTATGGCACATGGAGTTGCTCAGCACCATATACCTGCTAAACCTACTGTTTCGTAGTCAAATAGTTAAACATATTCAAAGGAGATGGCAAGTTGCATGTGGCAAATTCACTGAAAATATATTTATCTTTATTGTGGAACCAAGCCCACATAAAATATATTGAGAAAACCTGGATTAATAATGGAGAAAAATAAAACAAGAGTGATAGTATGAATTAGGCTCCTAAGTTTTGTTAGAGCGCCACATCTTTAAATTAGACAAATACCTCAGCTTCATAAGAGCAAACTCTCAAAACATCACAGGCTTATCCAGAATGTCAGTAAAACATTTATTGCAAATTAAAATGCAATAGAAATCAAATTGGCATTTTTTTTTTCCAAGCTCTGTGTTTGATTTAAGCTCTTTCTGGAGCTTCTGAGGGAGAAGTACAGAGGTGCCTGGGATCACTGCAACCCCAGCAAACAGGCACCCTCCTGGCCTTGCCTTGGCCCTTGGACTGTCATTTCCCACACTGATTTTGACATGGGAAAACAAGCTTCTGGGCACCCTAGAGGCATGGGGTGCAGGGAGGCACAGGAGATGGTGCTGCCTCTTATTCTCCTCCTCACAGGAATTTCCTCTCTCCCAGTGATGGACAAAACCTGCTGCAAAGCTGAGAAAACAAGAAAATACTGGCATGGGATCACAAAACCTCATCCCTGGTTCCGTTGCTCATCCGTCACCATCCAGCCCATGGTGTCCTGTTGCATGGTGCCCCCAAGCACTGTGATACGCCCCCCAGCACAAATAGTTCATGCTTACAAACCTCCCACTCTTCCTCCAGTTTTACCTGCAGGTTTTCTGCAGCCACACATCAGTTTGCTCAGTTTTACAGCCAATATCTAAGCAAATTTAAAAGACCAAAACCTCTCTGCCAGGCAGGGACCACGTTGTTTTAAACGCTCCTGATGTTGAAGTTTGGTCCTCTTTTTCGTCTCAAGGAGATAAATGTCAGTCTTAATTATGGCGGATATTAATTTAATAGGAACAGATGTTTAATCATCTCAGGGTCTTCGTCCCACGGTGGGGGACTGTTATGCAGCAGGCCCATCTGATTCCCTATTTCTCGAGCGTGCTTACAGCAAAAGCACAGGCTCGCTTGCTTGTGGATGCACCCCACTATGCCCCGACAAACTTCATCTTCTCTCAATTTGAGTGAGATAGAAAAGAGCAAACAAACCAAGTAAACCATCACCAGGACACGATACTCACCCCAGACCCCTGACTGCCTTTTATTTGTCTCATCAGAGAAGTAATGGCTGTGCATGATCTTATATGAGCACAGAGGGAAGGGTGAGGAGTGCAGGATTTTGTGTGCTGATGCAGTGCGCTTACAGGAACCCCAGGGTTTTCAAATGAGAAAGTGCTTAGAGGCAGTTTATGTAGCCAAAAATGAGGTGGTAAATGGTTGTACTGGGGCCAATATGGGGGCAAGTTGGCGTGCCTATTTATAGGGCTGCAGTGCTGTCAAGCTATTTGATACCTCTGTGGTTCTGTGTGGGAAAGCCCATGAGAGGTTTGGGTGAAAACGTGAAGCTCTTAAGGATTTTAATATGATTTGTACTGCCATTTAATTTTTAATAAAAATTTGAATAAAGTTGTGATTAAATGGCCATCATGAGTGGAAGATTCCACTTTAACATAAAACACGAGTGTTCCCAGAATGGGCTAAGATAGGTTTTACAATATCAAGGTATGAACCTCTCCTTCAAATACATTGGATAATGGATTCTATCAAAATGGAAAAAAGGAAGGTATAGATTTTAAAAAAATAAAATCTGCTGTGTAGTCAGTAGTTCCACATTTTGGAAGAAATTGCTGAGCTTCTGGCATCCTTAAATAATACCCTTTTCACATGATAGTTACACTGCTCCAAAGACAGTATAATAAGCCATGCCAAAAATTCTTCTGTTTCGTTTGCATGAAATTGAACTGACAGATATACCTGTCTATGTTACGTCCAAGAAAATGTCTTGTTAGAAACGTGTGAAAATACATTATATGACAGATGCTGAAAATGTTTCAGATACAGCAATAAATTGATTGTGGTTTCTGGACCAGATGTGAACTCTGTTTAAAATTCATCATGCTGGTCTCTATTCTAGCCCTGCACTTAAATAAATGCAGAGAAGTGGCTTTGCTTTTCAATGAAACCCATTATAGGAATAGAAGAGATTCTTTCCATCTAATAAAGAATAGCCCTGACAGTAAGGCTTGCATCCGCAGAGCAAGTATTAAAAGCACAAAGCGAACTAAGAGAGAGATGTGGCAGGTCTCAGTTTTTGCTTTATTAATGTGCATGAAATGGCATATGTGCATGACATAATGGCATGTCGAAGCCACTGCAACCAAGACAACTGCAATGTGCATTGTTTTCAGTTCGGAGGGGGATTCACAGCCATAATGCAACCGAGGAGGGAAAAGAACGGGGATTTTTCAAGAAACGGTTGTTGTTAAAGGGGAAAGAGCCAGTTGCAAAGGTGCTACAGACATGTCTGGGTGCCGAGAATCAGTCCGTGCTTCCCAAGCCCTTTATTTTGAAGCCGTGTGTTCCCTCTCACTGCAAGGGAGCAGGGCGAGAGCCAGACCCGCTTTTTGGCATACAGCTCAGGAGCTGCACTACCCCAGCTGGGCAATCCAGACTGCTGAAGTCAGGTGCTTAGGCTGCCCCTTCAATCCACAGGCACCTCTGAAAACCAGCCCAGAAAGACCGATGTGCAGAGGCTGGAAAAAGGGAAGAGGAAACAGGGGGCAAACAGGTGTTGGTGAGCGTTCCCAGCCACCTCCCAGCTCCGTCGCCTTGCTCTGTGGGCATGTTCAACACCTCTGTCTCCGCACCTCTGAGTCCCCTTTTGCTATAGAGGCAGCAAATACCTTTTCCTCAGGAGATGTAGGATCAGAGCTTGCCCATCCTTCTGTGTTAGTGCCCTGGACTGAGAAGGTGAAAGCCCCGGGGGAAGGAAGGAGAGCCTGTTTCTTCCCCAGTTTGCAGGTCCCTGGTAGGGGACAGGTGCTTTTGCTCAGAGCTGGTTATTCCCACATCCTCCTTGGTCCCTGACACTATTTTAATTTGCAGCACAACAAACCTCTTGTGGGCAATCAGGAGAGTTGTGCATCGTTGCAGTGACAAGTGTTATGAACATAATGTAGGTTTTATGACTACTCTAGATCTGCTAATTGCAGTCAAGGGTTTGGGGTTTCTTTTTTTGTTTTTCATTCACTCACAAATACATTCACTCTCTCTCTCCCCCTCTTCTTTCTAAAGGACAAACGGTTCATTTATTCCCCTACCCCAAAGGAACATTCACAAGTAGGAGAGAAATGACACCTATGGGTATCTCCCTATATGTGTCTCCTCTGTTTCAAAGGATATTTGAGGCTGTCATTTGATATACTATTAAAGATGCATGAATTCCTCTATGATGTCAGATGAAGGCTTTCTTAGAGTAAAGCAGCTCTACATACATACTATGTGTAGCCCTCACTAACACAATACCCTGTATTAGAGAAATATTTAGGCCTGTCAGACACCACCAATAGAGATTGTATGTGAATTTTACTACTGCCCCTGTTCTTTTTGCCTTTAGAGCTTTGCATTGAAAAATATTCCCCAAATTGTGTAAAACCTCATATTCCAAAAGCTCTCTAGTTGTGATAGGTGGAGTCAGAACTGTTTAATTTATGTGGAAATTTTGTTTTTGATACATATCTACAACTCCTCTGCATAATCACAACCACTCTCTTATCCTCCAGTGACTTCTAGCTGCCTGAGCTCTCCGTCCATAAACACTGCTAATGCTGGCCTGCCTCTTGTTAAATATGTGCCCAGTACTGAAACCCCGCAAAAACCCTGGCCTGCCGTGGATGTAACTTCTGTCCTTTCTGTAACTTGTAATCATACTGCAAGCCAGAATCCCTGATTAAATTACAGTTGTTATGTGGGTTGGACTGGAGGGTTGTCTGAGTTTTCTGCTTGTTAAGTGCACTGTTAACACTGTCAGATTATTTTGTTGAATGTCATGAATCTTGCCATGGGCCTATAACCTTTGCAGGTTATAAGGCTGAAAATATTAGTTAAATATATTTATTTATGTGTAAGCCTGTATATATATCAATAAAACCATATTTACACATCTATATCTTATTATATATATAAGCTGAGCATATACTCAGCCTATAACCATGAAAAGGTATAGGCTGAAAATATCAGTTCGAATGAATACCTTTGGCAGTTCTTACGTTTGACCCGGGGTATGAGAATTTTTAAAGTTCATGTGTCCTGGCTTCTCTCAGAATTTTTTAACACAGCAACAAACAAATGAACAAAAGTTAAATAGGAGTCTCGCAGAAGTTCACAAAAGCCAGGAGTTGGGTCTTTAGGAACAGCGATGCAAACTGCAGAACTCATGCTGAAATCATGTTATTTGGCAAGATATTTTCCTGGTTATGAAAAGATAGCTATAATCCCATCCACAAAAACCACCACTGCCCAGAATAGGATTTAAGTCATGATTGATCAAATGTGAGGCCAAGAAGCCTAGCCATCTTCTCATTTAACAAAAACAAATGCTTTTGAAATTAAGACTGAAACTCAGCCCTGAGACAGGCCATCTTGCTTCATCCAACCAGTCCTGAAGAGGGTTAGTTGTAATGGAAATGCTGACACTAGTTAGCTGTAGTGATGCTGTAAGACACTGTTATGCTAATATAAGCATTACACTCTAAGAAAACATACTGAGTTAGTGATACATATTTTTCTTTTGAACAAAATTGCCACGGGAACAAAGGTCATATGCCACATGGATACCGATGTTTGTAAGTGACGTACATGTATGGCTCTTCACAAGGACACACATTTTACCACCTTTTAGTGAAAACAAGGGTTTATTGAAAAATAACCATCAACTTATTGGTGGGCCCTCTTTGGCTTGGCAAAGCCTGCTGTTGTTCTGCCTTTTCTTTGCGCACACTGCTCATTTTCTCTTGGACAAGATCATGATTGCTCAGACGGGACAACACAGACGGGGGACAGGGAATCCCCTGGAGCCCTGTATGTTTTTGCAACTTAGGCGAGCAATTTCTGTGCCCTTACAAACATTCAGGTTAAGGGCTTCTGGTTGCTGCACAGGATGTGGGGATGCTGAACACCGAACTCGGCTCCATAGCATCCTTTATGAAGGGAAGTCTCGCTATTTCTCTGCCCTCTCTTGATGCTGAACAATTCCTTCACACCACATGTTGTAGCCTCTTTCTGCACTCATCTTCTTGTGGTGTAAAGAAGAATGTAGATGTTGCCCTTTCCTATACTGGTGCCTTCAGTAGGATGCTTTACTATCTTGGTTGCTTTTTTAACTCTTGATTTTAGAAAGACTGCTTCCTTGACTTTTTTCTTCCAAATGCTTTTATCTGTCTCTTCTAGAGTGTAATGCAAGGGTTTGCTCAACCCCAGCATCATACACAATGACTGTGAAACACTATTGCTGATTAGATGATGCTGCTCAGTACCCTGTGGAGCTGGACTCTAGTGTGGCTTAACTTCTCACAGTCTTTCTAGGCTTCAGTCAGCCTTATACCAAACACGGTCATAAGATTTCAGGCATGTGGAACACAGGGCCAAAGCCTGGGGCTTTGGGATGGATTATCTCCCTCCAATTGTAGTTGAAATTTTTTTAAAGAGCAAGATGAAACAAGACACTTTATTCAAGTGATTGCAGTAATTCTTGAGTGAATCATGAATCATGAATCCATGGTCTCAAAGAGCTGTGTGTGCAAGGAGGCACTCCTGAAAATTATGGTGATACCCTGACACCCTCACACAATCAAAAAGCCAATAGGGCATGTGCCAAAAGCATGAGGCAGCCAGGTGTGATTTGCAGTTCTGCCTGAATGGCTCTGAACCGGCATCTCTAGCCCTAGTGAGCCTATTCACCATCACAAACCCTGGAGAGAGACTGTATTGGTCTCTCCTGGGGGCCAGCTGACTTTGACTGGTGGGCCATGACCAGAATGCCCTGAGGAAGGTTTCCAAGACGCTCCTGTCAAATGGATGGGGGAAGTGGAGATTCAAATCCCTCCAAAAGAAGGGGAAAAATAAAATCATTTGGATTACACATAGTCTGGACTCCTTCACCACTGGGCAATGGGATAAGGAAGGGGTAGGACCTGCTTGGCCTGTTGTTCCCTCTACTTTTCATTCCAGTGACTCTAAAATGAAACAGTGAGATGTGAAGCAGAAGTAAAGGACACTTTTTTGTTCCCATTCTCACCCCCTCTCCCACCCCTCCCCACCCGGCATCCCTTTGTGCCTTGGGAAAATGATTTAGGTTGATTTGAGCTGAAGTTTTGAAAACCTTTTTCTGGTTCGGCAGCCAAGCCTGAATGTTGGCCACTTGCACCACTCTCGCTCCGTGAGCGGGACTGCTTCCTAGGGACTGGCTGACGGCAGCCCTGCACGAGCCCTGCCAAGAGCACCAGCGGTAGGCCTCTTTAGAACATACTGAATTCTTGACCTCTGAATATGCTATTTCTAGCCACATCAGTGTCCTTTCTTCAGCAGCTCAATTAAAACAAAAGCAACCACGGGTTTCAGTAGAAAGGGCAGGTTGCTGATGTTTGCTTATGTGGAGGTATTGGGACACAGGGTCCCAGCTTGTGTCTGTTTTTATGGCTTTGGAGGTTGCCTGAAGCCCTGCACAAGCTCCTTCCAGCTCACCCCAAAGCCTGGGATGTACCACCACACCACGTTGTAAAACTTGCCTGGGGCACATCTCGCTCTCATCACCAGGACATCCCAAGGTGACTGCCTCTGTCCCATGCGACTGCCTCGTCCTCTTCTCAGGGATGTAGAGAACAGTGGGCATGGTGACAGTCTCTCAGATGGGGTCACAGTTTTTCCAGTTTCTGTATTCTTTCATTGTTGCTTTAGTTGTGGGGGGTTTTTTTGGGTTTTTTTTTTTTTTTTTTTTTAGAAAAAAGGAGCAAAACAGGTGTGTACTTGCTTACGGAGCTGCTGGTTGTGAGATTTATGAAGCTCCTTAGTCTTCCGGGAAGTCTGTTACACACCTTGAGATCTGCCTGTGGGAAAACTCTGAGCCCAGACAGGTTTCTGCCCTGTTATAGGTAGTTTTAATGTGTCAGGACTGCACTTGTCAACCACTCTTCTTCCTACAGCTTTAAGTGGACTTTCTGATGTCACAGTCTCTGATCACTGGTTGCCTTGAAGACAAAACCTGAGACTGTGAACTTGAATCTTTTGGGAGGGCAGAGTTGAATGTGAAGAAGGGTTTTAATGTGGTTTGATAATGAGTACTATTGAGGAAGATTTCACTCAGTGTTTTGAGCTGGAGTTTTGTAAAGGCTGACAGCTTTGTGTCTGTGTGGATTGCTTTGCTGAGGTCTCGCTACAAAATGATGAAGGAACCAGTAACCTGTGCCAAAACACTGTTAGCCAGGATGTCCTGGGTAAACAGAGATTTTTAGAAAGTGTTATTTATAAAAGTTAGCAAGTGAAACCATTGCATCAGTGAGGAATTCAGCAACACTGTTAAATTACCAAAGTGAATTGACTAGTTGTGCATGTGGGCATATCTTCAACTAAACGATACTAGGTGGGGCTGCAAACTCTCCAAAGTACTGTTATTTTCAAGCTAAACCTCAGATAACCTCTAGTCCTTTAAAAATATCTGTTACTGAAAATAAGTCCTCAGATAACCTCCATCCTTGGCTAACCCACATAAAATCAAAGGCGAGGGACTAATAGGAGAAAGGGGACTTGGAAATAAACGTCCTCATACTGCCCAGACATGTGAGCTGTTGCTCACTGCTGCTGACTAGAGGCTATTTCACATGTAACCCCTGCAGTGCAAACATGCAAAAAGGGCACTTTGCTTAGCAGCATGTTCGCTGTCTTGCTCCTCTAGACAGGGATGCCCCCAGTTTGATTACCTTTGGAGCTCTGGATACTCATGTTCTTACTGTTGGCTTCATTATCTAGGGGCCCACCTACTCACCTGGGGAGGACCCAAACCATCCTTAGACAGACCTAGGGAACAAGGGAATACAGGCTGAATGGGTCTCAGAAAACTGCCTCCCAAATGCTCTAAGTCATTCTAAGAGGATTTCTGCCACAGCTACAGGGAACAGTGGTTTCTCCTAGCTGACAATGGAGTTGTGAAAGTTCAGTGACTTCTGTTATCGCAAGAGTTGTGAAAAAGGCACACATCAAAAAAAAAAAGAAGAAAGAGACCAGTCTCCAATTTCTGTGCCATCTCAGCACCCTAGCTACCCACTTAAGCAATGAGTCTTCAGCTGTGGCCAAAATTCAGAGCAAGGTAAGGAAGAAACCAAGCAGTCAGAAAACATGCAGCCAGATACCCTTGCTGTGGGGGAAGAAACCAATACTTCCACGTTCCTGAGGGTGAGCTGCTGAATGCCTAACATATGCAATTTGATTAGAGTCATGGGAATGTTTGATAGCTCTTGATGAGTGAATATACTGTCCCTCAGGGTGGGAGTCTGCCTGTCACTTGGTTGGAAAAGAGGGTTGGAAAGCATCTGTCCTGTTTGTGAACCTCCCTGGAAATGCATGGTCTTTGCTGCAAAACAAGGACATCATCCACAGCACTTGGCAAATAGCTCAGTTAAGTGCAGGGGCACAGAGGTTTGATAAAGCAGTTTGCTGCCCAAGATAGTTCCTCTGGGTGGGATTTGGCAGCTCTAATGGAGGCTGAGAGTAAGGTTTGAATTCATTCATCTGACAATAGAAACCTGAGCCAAAGCTAACATAGAGTTTTATGCTCATTTACAGACCTCTACAGACTAAAGGGTTCATAAAGGAGTTCACTGATACCTTGTTGACAATGGTGATGAAATACCCTGACTTGTCATCCTGGGAGATTTCAACACACACATCGACAAGACTGTAGATACAAAGTCCCACAAACTCACCTCCTGGCTTTCCTCCCAAACACTCTCTCGGCATGTCTACATCGACATTTACAGTCAGCCTCTAAGGGTCTTCTTTAGTGGGCCTGAGTGGCATGTGTCACCCCAACAACAAATTTCAGAGGGCTGTATGCAGGGTTTGGTGAAGACCCCTGCCCATGGGCAGTACAGGGAGCAGGTCAGCAGCCAGGTCCACAGGGTATGGTCATGTTGAGTTCCTCTGCCTGATGACAACAAACTTCTCTGATTTAATCCGTGTGCTTTTTGATCTGCTCAATATTGAACATCAGTAATGTGGACCAGCCCCAAGAGCTGTCTTGAGCCTGAGACAACGAAAATATTCAGTCTCCACAAGTGGACCAGAGGAGGCTAAATCAGGCAGGGTTAGCAGAGCAGGTACCAAGCTGGTGCAGAGGAGTAGTAGCATGAAGGGATCTCCAGGTGTATTAGTACTGCTAGGACTCAGAGGACTTCTAGCTCTAGTTTAGCTTTTATCAGATTCTCTCCAAGCAGCCTCATGGAGGAGAGCATCACTGCACTGGTATGCCAAGGCACTGAGGACCTGTGAAGCTCCTCCTGTCCTGCATGAGCCTCACAAGTCCTTACCCCAGTCCCCAAAGGCATCTTGTTCCCTCCACCTGCACAGAACACTTTGGGGCTGATGCCCAGATGGGTTGGAGAAGAGGAGGAGGGAGTGGGAAGCCAGGGATGGGAACCAGGATGGCAGCACTGGAAAACAAACATCTTTCATCATGAATCTGGCTCGTCCTTGGTGACGTGGCATAAGAGGTTAGGGAGCCTTCCTCAGCTGCAACAGCAAAGCAACAAACATTTCCTATCCTCTGACAGGGATATCTCCAGCCAAAGCGGCCACAGGGAGCAAGCACGCTGCCAAGAACCACGGACGACAACTCAAGGGATTCACTAATGCCCCAAATAGGTGCCAAACCAAGAGTGGGTGAGGAGCGGTGGAGGTTTGTTACCTTTTAAAATACATTTTCTTTGTTTCCAAAACACTTGCAAGCTTTGTTTCTTGACAAAACCCACAAATTAAGCTCCTGCCCACACAAACTGTTATAGATAAGTTTGAGATTAAATCAAAACACCCTGATATAGATTTTCTTTTCTTTCCTTTTTATTTTCTTAACTCTAGAGTAACAAATTTGATCATGACATAGTGAGTATGATTTCCTTGCTTTAGCTTTGGCAACCTCTTTCTTGTCCTCTGATTGTTTGGGTTTCTTAATGAAGAGCCACATATTGTCTATGTCGCCCTGCTACTGTAGGAGTAACTGCACAGGACCAAACCAAGTTGCTGAAACAGTGATGAGGAAAAACTCCCTTTGCTTTCTGTTGACAGAGATAGCTTGTTGCTAGTCAATTAGGCCTTCAGAATGATCATCAGAGTAAAGCTGTTAATGTAAATGGAGACACATATTTTTTTAATTACTTGTTAGAAAACATTTAGCCATCATTCCCCAAATCAGTGAATCTTGTCTCACAGGTGCAGTTACCAAGAGGTTTTTTTAGTGTTTTTATTTTCATCCAAGCATAACAGAACTTGACTCTAGATCACATACCTTCTGTTACTGAAATCTGAGTAATGCATTAAGTAATGGATGAATCTGTCTGGATTGACTAATGTGGTTAAACGAGTTTATCCCGATTTGAGATGCATGAATCTGAGATGAGAAGACTCAGTTTTAATAAAGTGCAGATACCTCCTGGGGACCCCAGGGGAGAAGGGATATTTAGGTGCCCACTCTTCCCACCTGCATGTGCCACCCTCCTACCCTTGCCTTTCTTCTCTCTTTTTTTGGATCATTTTTCCTGGAGTGCTGCCTAAAGGCATGAATTAAGCCTGTTAGGGCCTGGGTTGATGTTATGATGTTTATAGCCCCAATAGCGTGATGATTGTTTTATGATGTTTGTGTTTTGGCATCAGTGATGCTGTGATGTTTGCACTGCGATGCTGTCATCTGGGGAGGGCAGGGCCATAGCTACATTACATATATGTATCCCATACGTGGTATAAAATGCACATATAAATCATATGAATGCTACATGCCTGGGGTGTGTGCTGGGGGCCTCATCCCAAAAACAAGTGCTCACAAGGAACAAGTCCGCAGTAACACAGCTGGGCACAGAATGGCCAGGGACAGCTTGCAAGCCCAACAGCCTGTCAGACTGATCAGTGTTACGAGACCCTACACAATTCTCCGTCAAAAGAAATGGCTGGTGTTGGCCTAAAAGGGCGCAGCTCTTGCCTGCATCTTCAGGATAATGGGTTTAAATTGCAAGTGGGAAGATTTAGATTAGATATCAGGAAAAAGTTCTCCACAGGGAGGGTGGGGAGGGACTGGAACAGGTTTCCCAGAGGAACTGTGGATGTCCCATCCCTGGAAGTGTTCAAGGCCAGGCTGGATGAATCTTTGAGCAACCTGGTCTAGTGGAGGGTGTCCCTGCCCATGGCAGGGGGCTTGGAACTAGGTGGTCTTTATGGTCCCTTCCAACCCAAACCATTCTGTGATTCTAATTCAGAAAATTCTCCGTGACAAAGTGGAGAGAGGCCCTGGGGTCAGGACTAATGTGCTGGAGCTGGTGAAGTTCTCATGTGCGTGGGTGGGCACCAAAACATCCCCAGAGTGATGTGATATTACGATGTTCCTCAGCACCCAGAGAAACAAAACATCCTTCTCAGCTTGAAAGATGAAACCTTTGCCCAGGAGAGCTGCTTGCTCTGTTCCTGTTGGTCCTCTCATGGGGGCTGCTGGGGCTGAAGCAGAATGACAGGAGATGAGGGACAAGGGGGACCAGCTATACAGCCTGGAGGGCGTAGGTCTCAGGTTTCATCTGAGGGAGTTTCTCGGGAAATACCCTGACTACTTGGTGCTCACAGACATGTAAATCACTTTTTCTTTTTTTTTTTTTTTTTGGATTTCCTTATAAACTGAAGACTACCCTGAAGGCTGATCCTTCCTGATGTATCTTTCTTCAGCTGAAGTACTGCTGAAGACATCATCGTGTAAAATGAAATGTAAAGTCTTGCAGTGCTAAAGCCTCCCTCTTCCCCACTCAGCCATCAGATCAGATATTACTTCCCTGCTTATCTTGTGGGCCTTTAAGTCAAGCGTGAACCATGTTTCTGCATCAGTGACCACATGTGAGAACTGCACATTTCATGTTCCTTTTTTTTCCCCCCTCTTGCTATTGTTATCAAACTTTTGTCACCGGTTTCTATTTTGGTAACCAATGTGTAATCTGTAAATGCCAGACCCCTGGTCCCATCCACAGGGCAGATCTAAATGTCCTTCTTTAGTTAAACTGTGTTTTTAGCTTGATCTGTTGGCACTCTTACCGCATGTGCTACAATAAACCAAGTGCCTTTGTTCTCCTAAAGCAATACTGCCCCAGGCTATCCTTCCAGTAGACATTAGTTCTTTTGTTTGGATAAAAGGGTGTCATCACTCATTCATGATGAGAATATGATTCAGCCCTGTCTCTTCACATTCACAGCCCAGTCTTCCTAAATACTTGGTTTTACAGCATATTGTATGTGTATTCAATTGGCTGATATCAGTGGGCCAAATTCTGCCCTGACATGAATCTGCTTCAGTCCTGCTGTTCACGTTAGAGGAATTGTGGGGAGTCTAAATAAGAGGAAAGTATGATGTGTAGCCAATCCTATTTCAGTGCAGGCTTTCTTTGAAAATAATGAGATGTGAGAGTGCCAGCCACTGTATGGAATTACTCCCAAACCAAGAACAAACAATAAAAACAGTGAAGTAAATTCATTTTCCATTAAGCATTTTTGTGATTGCAGGATCACGTATGCCTTTGTCAATTTCACACGACACAAGACAACGTTATAAGCAAGAAATGGGCTGGTTTTGTGTCTCCCTGATGACCATAAAGACTGAATTTGAGACCTCTGCACTGAAAACTGTGGGTCTTTGAGACAAAATCCCAACTCTGTTATCGCAAGGTCGTTAGGATGGAAAAGCTACATCAAAACAGAGGGACCTGTGCATGATCCCCAGTGGTTGGAACTGAAGCCTGAACCCAGGGGCGCAGCAGTGTTCACGTTAGTGCCTACTCTTTCCCACCCTGGTTTCTCCCCCAGAGAAAACCGATGGTACCAGCCTGGTGTGTCCCAGACAGGTCCTTGCTCTGGGGCCAGCCTGGTGAACCGTACATGTCACACACTGGCTGCTCAGGCTGCTTCATAATCCCTGTAGATGAGCTTTCAAAGGAGGAATTGAGAGTTTCATGATATATGGATTATATTTATGTCACTGGGATTTTAAAAAATGGCATTAAAACCTTCAAAATACATGTTCCCAGAAAGTATCTTCCACCACCTTCTGAAACAGAAGGGGTCTAAACAGCAGCTGGCTGAAGTCCATGTGATTTTTTTTCACCACCTTCATTGAACTTTAGGTCTATACCTACCAAGGAAGCTCCTTAGTGTTGCTGTTGTCATGTTGGCTTCAGGTAGATCACCAAAATTTTGAGTGCGCACCTGAATTTACTGGAATTGCACTTTTAAAACTTCCCATTACATGTTGCTCCTTCTCTTCTTCACTGGACTGACTGCAATTTCTCTTCTAGGAAGGCTGTATTTGGACAGGGATACCACTGAAAATCAGCAAATAATAATAAGAATCAATCAGCATGCGCTAGGACCTCTTGCTCTGCTCCTGAAACTTCAGATTTGTTACTCTGCCTGTAAGGCAGGGACTAGCAAATGCAATGTCCTCTCTGCCCTGAGGTTTCACCCCTATCTCATTTTCCAAATCAGTGCCGTACACTTTAGTGTACAGTTGTGTCCCAAACTGAATCTCTGCCAGCTCAAGGGAGAAATGGAGATGCAAGAAGACTTTTAAAATGTATAAAAATACTTTGAGTGCAGTGATTTAACTTGATGCTGGGTTTATTTAATGATAATGAGGGTGTGGTGTAAATCTCTATAGGTTCTATTTTTTTTTTTTTTTCCTGGGCAAATCCTCCTAAATTTTGCTGCAATTGAGCTAAAAGATAGGAGAGATACAGGATATGAGTGACTAAAATAATTCCTCACAACATCTGTTAACACTGAGACAAGCTAATGTTACTTTATTTCATGAACTAAGGAAGTGGAAAAGACCCTTAAGGAAAACACATTAGGATAAGCTTAAGGAAGAACGTAGAGCATATGGTGGCACATGGGTAAAGAGGCCTGGATTACCTCGGTTAATAACTCACCCAACACATTTCTAATCTATTAATTTCCATATTTACCTTAAATTGCTTTACATAAGAATTTCCTAGACCTAGCTGTGCCTTTCCAGTGTATTAGAAGGTTTCTGGTTGGTGTTGAAGGAAATGTCATCAGCGAAATGGGCCCTGTTGGTAATGTGTTAGGGAGCCTTCCTGACATCAAAATTTATTTTAAGGGAAGCTTGTCCTAACAGTCAGAAAACCCCCTAAAAGCTCATCTGTTGATCCTTGAAAGCTTTTTAGAGGCTACTCCAATGCCCACTGAAGCCAGCAGAAAAGCTTCCAGTGACTTCAGGCTATAATTTATTGGGACACTTAAGCAAGGAGTTGGTGAAAGTATCTGCTTTGAAGATGTTAACATTCACGGGACTGTACAACATCCATAAATGATGTACTCTGCTACCCACTCAGTTTATTTTATTAAACAAGAGTATTTTCGTATACCTACTGTCAACATTACCAGGACAAAGATTTGCCAGTTCTGAGCTTGGCTTGGGAAGCAATCAGTTTGTTGCTAATTAATCTGATTGGAAAACTAATGGGGCACATAATGACATTGAATGACTTTATGGTTCTGTTTGTTTGGTGCTGTATGATGCAGATGCATTGGATACTTTGTGCAGAAAATGATGGCAGAAACTGAGAAGTTATTTTCTTTTTCAGTGTTCAGGGCTTTCTGGGACTGACAGATAGCTATGTGTCTGTTATATGAATCCTAATCCTTCCTCTCCAGGAAGGGTGATGAACCTTTGTGGGGATTCTTGCTTGCAAGTGTCATCATAAAAATAGGACCTGCAAAGTTTTCTCTATGATTCACCACAACAAAAGACCTTTTGTTTCGAAAGCCAGACAAGACTGGTAATGGACTGCATACTTGACTAACACGTCATGTACAAACCCAACCACTTAAAATCATGGAAAATTCAGGACATCATAAATCTTACACCAACTGCATAATTTTATTTATTCAATTTTTTTCCCAGATATTTAAAATAAATAAAATATGTTCCTACATAGGTTCTAAGCACTCTGCTAACTTACAACTGCAAAACCAAAATGCAATATAATTGACTCACTGCTTCTACCAAACAAGTAAATAAACACCGGAGCACCATTCATCAACCAGTCCTCTTAAGGCTCCTCAAAGAGCTGCTCCAACGTGACTTGTAGCATGTCCTAAAAGTCAATAAGTACAGATGGTGTCAGACTGTAGGAAGGGATTTATGAAGCCTTGGAAGCTTTTTGGGAGTATCTTTCTGGCTATACCTTCTCTGTTACATTGAAAGGAACATAATCCAGTCATCAGTGCTTCTAATGCCTGCACATCTGAGATATGTGTCACTGAGTATTTGTCTTAGGAACAATCTTCCCTGGAGGATCTGGGCTTCCTAGGCCCAAACCATCCTGTTCAGAATAATCAGGCCACTCAAAAGCAGCTGACCCGCGTCCCAGAGCAGAGATGCGCATACCAGGTGTGTGATTGCCTTCTGCACCACAGCCTGCTTCCAATTAAATTGTAATGTAGCCCCACGTGAAGGATGTGCTCCAGGACTAAGCCAGAAATGACAAAAACACAGGTGATGAATGCAAGTTATCCATTTGAAAGTAAGAACTGTGGCCATTTAGACAGACATACGTAATAAAACCCCTGAGACGCTGTCAGGAGTGAATGTAGCCCAGTTGAAGGTGGAGGATCATGTATGAAAGCAGGCGTCTGTACAAAGAGTGTGCTGGAGATTGAGTACAGGATGGCTCTGGATAGCAGAGGCAAGCACAGACTTCGAAGGACTCAGAGAAACCAAGGAGGTCTTGAACCACTGGTCTTGTTAAGCTTCATTACCCTGGATTAAAAGGAAAAGAGAGCATGGTGACAGCCCTGAATATGTTAGGTGGCTTCCTAGGTCATTAATTTTAAACTTTAAATCAGAGGGAGACAACCTAAAGAGAGTGGTGAGAAGTGACACACAGATAGGTGAGGCAAGCTGACCATCTTAGGAGATATAAGGATGGTTCTGAGCATGTTTGTGTACCTTCTTTAAGAGAAGCATGTAAAGTTTGGCTATAGTCTACTCAGTGGAAAGGGGAAACAATTTCTTAATGGAGGGGTTGGCTCAAAGAGCCAGGAGGATATTAAAGTCATAATGAAGAAGTTTAAAAATGGGAACAATATACTTTTTCTTAGTAGAAAATCAGACTCTTGAGCAAGTAAAGAATAATGCTGTTCAAGGACTTGAGGCCAACAAGCTCAGTCATTCCTGAACCTGGGCGTATTGGGTAACTGGGCATACGTTTTATGCAATGATACCAAAATTGGATAAGATAATTTGTGCAAGTAGAATATTAAGTGATAGGTAATAATTAGACAAATATGAGCAGTGGATATTTTTTTGCTTTGTGACTAAGCTAAAACATCCTTTGAGGTAGTCTCAATATTATTCTCATTCTAGGTGTGAGTAACTAAAAAAATGAATATGCAACTTTGACTACTAAATTTAGCTACGATTTAGGAGCATTTAAAACTCTATTTTTAATGCAGTAATTATTTCCAACTGAATTGGAAAACAGAGGCTAGATTTATTAGGAAGGTGGGTTCAAAGGGTCATTATTCAGAAGTTAGGATGCTCACCTGGGATCACAAGGGTCCAAACTTCCTCTCTGCCAAATGTGGAGCACAGCCTTGAGTTCATCCTCTCCTAACCACTGAGCAGAGAATGTATTTCTTCTGTTAGCATTTCAAATGCAGGGAGGTTCAGAAAAAACCTGATCTAATTATGGCAGATAGAGAGAAATTGATTACAGAACTGAAGCAAAATTCTACTTACGTGCAAAATATCATGTCTTGAATATATTTGTGTGCAAAAAGCTAAAATATGAACCAGTAATATACATTCTTGGTTCTTTAAAAAGACTAGTTTTGTAAATCTGAAAACAATTATAAGCCAAATCTACTGGGAGAATTTAAACAGAAAAATGTGAATGATAATTACAAATGGTTTAAAAACATTTTATTAAAAAGCCATACTTGTTACCAGACAAAACAACATAACTTAAGTGAAAGCTGTTCTATTATACAAAAACCCACGTGTAACAATTAGAAAAGGAGTGAGGCAACAAAAATTACCCTAAATCAGAAGGCAGGAATGGTGGTAAATTCATAAAGGAAGCAAGAGAATTTTAAGTAGAGGTATTTGCCCAACCGAGTTAAAGATCATACAAGTTAAGAAAAAGAAGAAGTTTTTGATGTGTGTTGCGGAAGAAAATCTATCAGTGATGTTTCTTGCAATGGATAGAAATGCTAACACAGAAAAGACAAGAATAGCTTTCTGTGTTGGTTGGAAAAAAACAGCTGAAAATATATAGTCCCGCGATAGTGATGATGTATTTTCCATTACAACAATAATTCAAGAAAATGTTTAAACAGCAGCTACTAAAGTAGGTATGTTAAATGAGAGGTTTGAACAACTTCTGTCCACAAGTTTGAAAAGAACAAGTCAAGAAACTCCTTTGACTATAAATAATGGTTTTCCAGAAGACATTGAATGCTAGAAAAGTTTGAGAGGACTGAAAAGATGCAGTCATTATTTACAAGACATTATGGGATGAGAACACCAATCACGTGCATTTCCATTTGACTTCTCTGGCCTTAGAGAAATTGAAGTTGATGTTGGACTATGCTAATAACTCTGTGAAAGAGATTATCATAGTAAAACCCTTTTATTAAATGTTTATGCAATTAACTGGATATCTTCTTAAAACAAGATTATCATTATGGTCAGCACAGTAATAGTGCTTGATATAAGGTACTTTGAATCCTGTATGGCCTTTAGCTTGGCACGTGATGCAAATTTGATTAAGAAAGCAAATGTTGTCTTAATTATAAACCTTAATTATACAGATATAAAATCAGCATGTTGCAGTGACACAGAATCTCCATCTTCTTCTTGAGAAGCTGAATTCAAGCAGAAATAGGTTTTTTATTAGGATTTCAGTGTGATTCCAGGAATCATTAGCCATATCTACGTTAGCAAATGATTTGGCCGAATGCAAGTAGCAGATTCAAGCAACTCACAATGGGGTATTTACATGTGGCACAGGGTTTGATGTCAAATTGGGTGTAGTTGGGTCCCCCAGACTGGTCATCAGTTGCTCGTTCAAAGCCTAATGCCTGCGGCAGCAGCTGGAATGCACATGGTGCACACTGGGGAGCAGCTTCTGGACTGCT
>NW_010233351.1:79106-106038 GCF_000690775.1 Eurypyga helias
GAAGCCCAGCCTCGATGAGGCTTTGAGCAACCTGGTCTAGTGGAAGGTGTCTCTACCCATGGCAGAGGGATTGGAACTAGACGGTCTTTAAGGTCCCTTCGAAACCCAACCATTCTACAAATCTATGATTCTATGAAATCAAACCAGTGTGGGTGACCTGCATCCACATGCAGTAAGTAAGTGGGGTTGGTAGGAGGATGCCACAATTCACCTCAACACTTCCCTACAGCACCAAATGTGTTTGGTGGATGTGGCCACTGAATCCATGAAGAATGGGTTTTGCCCCTCAGTCAAGCAGGAGCTCCTGGGGGAGCCTATCCTCCAAAGAGCTGGTCCTGAGACTGCTAAATAGGAAGCGGGAGGCCTCATCTGCCTTTGGCACCACTGTGGGATGTTGTTCTTAGTGCTGATTTCCACAATTGAAGAAGGATGCTGGGTGACTTGGAGAGGGTTCAGAGAGAAAAGCCACGGGAATGATGAAAGGTCTGGAAAATGTGTCTTATTGTGATAGACCCAAGGAGCTTGTTCTGTTTATCTAACAATGAGAAGATGAAGAGGTGACTTGATCACAATCTATAAATATGTACGTGGGGAACAGAAATTTGATCACAGCTCAGTCTTGTGCTCTGGCAGACAAAGGATGTGATAACATCCAACTGCCAGAAGATGAAACTGGGCAACCTCAGATGAGAAGAAAGCAGTGCATTTTTAAACAAGAAGACAATTAATCACTGGAACTGCTTGCTAAAGGTTATGGTAGATTTCCTATCCTTCACCATTTCAGAACATAGATTGGTGTTTCTTATTAAAGACATGCTCTGTACTACTGCTTAACAACCTTCCATTCTCCCTCCCTGCGAGAGGATCACCAAATCCCTGCAGAAAAAGTGGAATACACAGATGGCCTCATAGAGTGCTTACACGACAGCTTTCGCTTGCAATCAGCTCAAAATCAGGATAAACTCTGAATGTTTGTTTATTCTATTTCCCCCAATTTTATTCACTTGTTTGTTTGCGTATGGAGAAGTGCACACATGCACACACACAGGTGGGTTCTCCACTATAAAGTTACAAAGACAATGACCGTAACAAAATTTAGAGTAAACTGGTTTGCTAAATTTCAAAGATGTTTTGTTCCCAACTGAAAATGTCCAGGTTCCACTAACAGTAATGTAATAAAAAGTTTCATATCGATTTTTTAAAATTCTGGCTTGAGTTGAAGTCACCCAAAATGAAACACTTGGTTCAAATTTTTCTCATAGGATTTTTCTATATAGCAAAATCAAAATCTTCCTGTGGAAAATTTCAGTTTTGTAGTAAGTGCATTCCCATTAGAAAATAACTGCACTGTGAAAGTCCCAGCCAACTCTAGTAATGATGGCCATCACAGAGAAGGGGGGGGGAGAGGGAGTGGATTTCTTTACACTCTCTCGCTCAAAAGAGAGAGAGCATTGAGCTTCTCCCTTGCCTTTGTTTTAGCAATCAAGTTTCCTGCAGCTTCCTAAGCACAAAAACCATATGCGTATGCATTTATTGCTTGGGTATCAAACTGATAATATATTAAAAGGATTATGATTTACTGCTGTAATTATTGGCCTCCCAACTTTCACCCACAATTATTGTGTGCATATATCTTCTGGCTTGCAAAATCCCCACTTGCCCATATAAATGATGTGATTGCATTACTCTGTACTTTCTTCGCTGCCCTAACTGCTCATTAGAGCAAACACCTCAAAGTGTGCATGTAAATATGTCGGGACTGCTTGGACTATCTGGCTCACTCCCTCTTTTTCTCCCTCTTTGTTGTTTTTCCCTCTTTTCCCTTGCCATCACCCCACTTTTTTCCTGCTATTGTATATCACACTGTATTTTTCCTCCCATTTTTCCAAGTGTCCAAATGTTCCTGTCTGATTTATTTATGTCTGACACTATTTCAGTGTGCCCAGTTCATTTCCTCTGGGACCATTCTGCTTTTATCTCTCTTCATTTGGATGCTTATTTCCTCCTGCTCTGCTTCCCTACTCAGCTCCTCTAGTACATAGTTTTCCTTCCCTCTCCTGCATTTCTTTGCCCTGACATTTTTTTCCTCCGTTAGTCAGATCCCTTCTCATCCTCTACCTTTCCCCATCTCCTCTTTTTCCTCCTTCTTTTACATTTCTCCTTTATGTTCCTTCTTCCTGCGTATCCCCATATGAGCCAGAAGGGCCACTTTGCTCATCCCACCCTGTCTCTGCAAAGGAGGTCCTCCCTCCAGCCCTCCACATTTCCCTGCTCCTGTTTATCCACTTCATCCTTCCTCCTTTTCTTGCCTTATTTTTTTCTTCTTTCCATGCCTTCTCTCTTTACCCATTTACAGGCTTATCTAAGGCTTTTTTTTCTCGGCAGGGATGTGTCTGCTTCCCAGCCCAGCATTTACCCGGGGGAGGTGAGAGCTCAGGACAGCCCTGGCTGTCAGTGTGCTGTCTTGAGTCTTCCCCCAGCCTGATCCCACATCTCCCTGGTGCAGGACAGAAGTGTTAAGGAACTCAGTGGAAAGGAAATCGGAGGATGCTGTTGCCGGACCTGGTGCAGCAGCTGTGTCCCACCCAGCCCCATGGCAGCCCAGAGGTGTGTGTGCTCAAAAGAAGTCAGGAGGTTGCAAAGCCAGTTGCATCCCAGGGTCGGGGTGTGCACCCCACGCTGGCCAGCACTAATAGGCAAGCAAAAGCCCCCGGAGGGCCACTCACTTCCCTCCTGTAAATCCACATGTGGTTTGAAGGGATACTTTATGAGGTGCCTCTGTATACTTGATCCCTTGTATTTTTTTCCTGCTGTGAAGCCCGAGGCCGTCCTTCACAGCTCCTGCAGTAAACCCGGACCTTGGGATCCGGAGTCCCAGGGACACCGCAGTCAGCCAGTGTCGGCTTTCATAGAAGTCGCAGGTGCTTTCATCAGGGAGCTGCTGTGCAGCCTGTGTCTGTCCTCCCTTGAGCATCACTGCTGAGTGCTGAAAGCCCAGTTAGGAGGTGGGAGAGGCTGGTCTGGCAAAGCTTCATTTCTTTTCCCCTCCTATGCTCAAGCACTGTATGTCTTGGTGGGTTTCTGCCCTCCATCAGCACAGGAGAGTGGCTGTCTGAGGCCCTTTGTCCCCGCTCTGGTCCTCAGCTGCACTAGCTGATAGCTAAGGTGATCCCACCAACGAAAAGCAAAAAAGGAACTAGGAGAGTGACAGAAAACCTTGAAAGAGGTGATAGTAAGAAAGGGCATGGGAAGACCAGCTCCTGTATTTGCTCCATAGCCATTCACTCCCACAGCTCAGTACCCATAGAGCATCTCCCGCGAAGCAGCAAGGCCCCCTCTGCACAGGGAGGATGTGGCTGATACCTGACCTTGCTTTTCCTACAGGAGAAATGATAGTGGAACTTTTGGAATCCTGTCTTTGCATCCCAAGAAGATGTGTAACTGCTTCATGAAAACCAGCATATGTAAAAGACCCATAAGGACGATCAGAAAGTGCTCCAAATCCACAGAAATGACTCACTGTTCAGGTTTCTGAAAAGAGTTTTTGGGTAGTGATTTTAAATAAGCAAAAAAGGAACCTGACATGCTCCAGAATCTCTGTTTCAAAAGCATTGAACATGATGGATAAAGGCTGTAACAAAGGCTGGAAAGGAAAGAAAAAATGCAGTCCCTTTTACTCCCGACCCCTCCAGACTCATGATCTTACAAGAAGAGAATGAACTGACTACAGAGAGAGTTTTTGGAGTCGCTGTCCTATCAACTAGTGATTATCAGATTGTCTGCCTGTAATGGCATATCCAGTCATATGTTTTCCCCATCGAACCCAAAATAAATGAAAGGAGGAAACGAAGGAGTGTAAGAGACCAGCACTTCATTCTTCATACTTTAAGAGCTGCAGCAACAAATGCTGAGGGAAAATTCCCAAATGAGAAATGATACCAGTTCAAGGTCACATAAATTGATGCATGGAAGTGCATTATAAGGAAACTAGAAAGCTATTTTGGGGACTGTCATTGTTTATTGAATGCTTGGAGGGATTGTTTTGATGTTCTGTGCCTGGGCTCTGGGTTAGCAGTTAAACCAACGTTCCTAAAGCAAGGGGCTGGGAACTGGGGGATTCTGCATGCTCCCTCTGGGGATCAGAGGCTAAACTGTCCCTTCTTTTCTGAGCCTCAGAAAAGTTCCTGTTTTTACATTCAACACTATCAACGTTATGTGTTCCTAATAGCGCTGCAGAAAATGTTAATTTCTTGATTTCTTAGTGTGATGACAGTCTTTTTCATGGGGAAGCGCTATATATTTTTTGTTACTGCAGTCCCTCATTAAAATCAATGTGGAAACACCTTACCCAGGGAGAAGCTGTGTAAGAGGGGCTGTACCTTGGAGAAATGTCCCTCTTCATGGAGCTCCCACAAGTAGCGTGGTGCAAAATGTGCTGCCTTTTTTCTCTAGCAGCATGGGCTGTGGGGATATTTTGGGTCCCCCTTCCTACCAGAGCTACCCATTATGAATCAGGCAACATGGGGAACAGGAAGAGATGCTAATGATGGACAAGGAAGCCAAATCTCAGGAGATGTGGGGGCAGGAGAGGGTGCCCTATGGCACTGATATGTGCCTGCCCCCTCCTTCCTTGCATCCCCATGGGGTATGTCTACGCCCTGGGCAGTACAGGAGAAGTCCTGGCAGCATAGGTAGTGCTGGGAGCAGTGTCCAGCCAGCCTTTGCATAGGTCACGCCAGAGTCAACCCTGGGGCAAGAGCGTGAGCAGGGAGTGAGCCAAAGCTTCATATCCAAATGTCTTTCTCTTGGGTTGTTAGGACTACAAGCTCAGTTCAGCATTGCTTGCACTAGCCAAAATTCTGCCTAAAGCTAAATTGGGGATCAGGTCACGCAGGAAAATAGGCCTCATCTTCCACCTTCCTGAGGGACCCAGGGCAGCTTGGAGTTTTGCTAGGAGGGGCTTTTCTTCCTAGAAACACCATGGTGGGCTCGAGGAAGTCTTTCTAACAAGAGCATCATTGACAGTGGTACGTTTCTGCTGGCCATTTCAGATTTACTAAACAAATGGACAACTTGTATGAAAAAAGTCCCCTGTGAGGGCTAATAATAACAACATTTGCGCTGCTCCACCCTTGCTCTGTTCAGTCATCGCAGATGGTGAGTGCGTTCGTGTGCTGGGGCGCGGGGCTGCCCCCGGCCTGGGAGCACCTCCCCGTAATTATTAATAATAATCTTGCAAGACTGGCATGCTCTGCCTGTGCTTCCTGTGGCAGCTGAAGCTGAGCCTGTAAAACAAGTCTAATTTTAGAGCAGCCAGGGTTGAGCACAGAGTGAGACCAGACCCAGGAAATTTTGAGCTTTCATTGTTTCCTCAGCTGTGGGTGAAGAGCTCCCATGGACGTTTGGGAGCGTTTTTCCCAGATACGTGAGCCCTTGCCTCTAGCTGCATCTCACACAAGCTCTGTCTCCAAAACCCTAGTGACATCAGCCTTTTTTTTTATTTCCTTTTGTTTCCACATGTTTAAAGTGGGAGACTGTTATTTTCTTACTGTGCTTCAAAAAAAAAAAAGGAGAAATTAGTTTTAAGAATTCATAATGAATGTTGCTCAAATATTTGAATAATATTCAGGGCTTTGTTTTGTGAGGTAGTGCTTCAAATGTAAGGCAGCTTGTTTGGGCTTCCTGTGAAATGATGAGATGCATGTATATGTGTGTGTATGGAGGGGGCAGAGAAATCTGAGACCTGTTTTTATATGTGCAGGGAAAGATTTACAGAACCTTGTTTTCTGACATCTTCTTGCCATCAGTCAGTTTAATGGTGCTGTGTGCTGCTTAGCTTTTAATGTTTTGTCATTTGGCAATAGCAGGGGGAAAACCTACAGCGAGGCCGGTCCCTGCTTGAACGCTGTACATTTGGAAACCTTAACTAGCCTCTGCTGTATCACTGCACGTAGCTCCAACGCTTTGCCATGTGAAAGGCTATCCGGTAGTGCAGCGAGTGCAGAGTAATTTCGGTTGGCATATCGGAATGTTATCTGGTAGTGCAGCGAGTGCAGAGTAATTTCGGTTGGCATATCGGAATGTGTTGCACAAGGAAAGATACTCTGCACACAAGAGGTTTTTTCTTGTAAACAAACTGACCATCGGGCTAAAACAAAACTATTGAGCCGTAGCAAAGAAAAAGGAAAAGTCACACTTCCTTTGTGTTCAGCAGTCTGTTGTCAGTCAATGGAGTCTGCTATTACTGACCCTAAGAAAGCCTATTTTGTTAGTGAAAGAGGTTTTCCTGTTCTCTGGTTGGATTAACTTGATCTTAGACTCTCCCACCCTTTTTATTGCAGGCTTTCATTTCTGCCTGTTGTGTCAACATCCCCCAGAAAACAGGAGTCAGCTTGGAGTGCAACATTGTTGGAGGTGAGTGATGTTGCCAGCATTATTTTCACTCCCATTTTTTACTAAGTGGCTGTTCAGTGTTCTCATTTAATATTTATATACGTGTTAAATGTATAATTTCAAATTGTTCTCATCAGGCTTTAATTGTCCTTCTTTGGTCCTGGAGCCAGAATAGGCCACTTGCAAGGTTATTTGTTTGTTTGGGAACTGAGCATCAGAAAAGTAAGAAAACAAGGAAAAAACTCCTCAAGCATGAGGTGAAGAGCACCAGTTACTGTGGCTAGATTTAAGCCTGGCCTCAAACCACAGGGCAATTATAGGGTATTTCTATGAAATGTTTAATTACACTGAGGCTGTATTATGGATGGACAAGGGAAGGTATACAGTGATATAACATAACCATCTCTATTCTCTATCCCCAAAGACAGAGGGTTTCTAGCAGTTTCTTTCCTTGCAGTTCTGCTTCCTGGATTTTTAGACATTATGGCTGGAGGGATTTTTGCTATTATCTATTACAACACAGCCTGTGGGATTGAATCACTAGCTAGAACATATAGGGAGATAGCCAGTCTTTAAATACCACATATGGCAGAGAGTCTATCCCATTCCTAGATAAATTGTTGCAGTGTTTAATTCCCTCCCTTGTTAAAATCTTGGCATTTATCTAGTTTGGATTAATATAGTGTCAAATTCCACCTACTGGATGTCGTGTCTCTGTCTGCTAATTCGGAGATCCCTCTAGTATCAGAAATATAATATTGCTACTTAGCTACTTGCAAGCTAAGACCGAACAAAATTTGGAATTTTCACACAGTGGGCAGATAGAACTTGTCAACATTTGTTTTCACTCCAAATTATAGCAAAAAAACTGCCTTATTAACATAAAGAATACCCAGAATGGAAACATGCAAGCAAACAAACAAATCTAAATAAAGCTATCTTTTCCTTTAATGTAAGATCCTTGTTTGAATTTTCTGAATTGATTGACCAAGGCTTTCTTTTGTGTCAGTTCAATATTAAAAACAAATATTTTCCCATAATGCTGCATTGCCCCTGGGAATTATGGCCCGAATAAATGCTATCTTTATTCAACTTAAGCAGAGGCTTCTTGGCTGGACTACAGCCCCTGTAATGTTATATACAACTCTGAATTAAGTGACAAATTACCCCATTGCTGGCCTGTAGGAGAAAACAGGTACCTACACCACAGATGAATGTGTTCACAAGAAGGTGAAGTTTAAAGTTTCCTTGAATGGAACAAAATGATGTGGAGTGGCTTACAGTGAACTATTTAATTTTGTTTGTCCTGAAGGAAAGTTAACATTATTTTTTCTTTATAGAAATTTATGTGGAAATTTCATTTTCTATTGTTGAGACAGAATACCCAGCCAGATCTGTTATAAACCACAGACAAATCACCATTTATTCTCCTAATGGATAAATTAAATGAATTGAGATTTGTCTGTTTGTTTGTTAGTATCTCACTAAAAACTTTGTGCCAATTGCAAATGCATTTGTAATTCTTTCTTGAACTCTTTCCAGTTTGTCAATAATATTTTTTAAAATACGGACATCAGAACTGGCCCTGCTCTCCTTCTACTATTAATATGCCAAGGAACACTGACCATCTGACTTTCCATCCTTGTGTTTTATCGTTCCCTGCTTGCACATACCAAGATCACATTTTCTCCCTTCATCAGTGCATTGCATGGGGAACTCTTGTGCAGCTCAGCTGATTATCAGCAGTGACCTCTAAATCCTTTTCTAAGTTTCTGTTTCTAAAATATAGCCCACATCTTCAGTGTACAAACTATGCGGAGTACTCAGAATTATGCTTAACTGTACAGTATTTTTTTTTTCCTAGTGAGCTCAGGTTACCATACAAACCAGATTGCGTGTAGAACAAATCTGCTTTTCTCATTATTTACCACTCCATGATTTTTGTGTCTTCTGCAGACTTTGCAAGGAATGGGTGTAGATTTTTTATACTGGATCACAGATAAACATATTAAATAATGAAAATAAATCAAAATGGACCTCCTGTCAAATTTCCTCACTGTAAGGTCAATCTCCATTGAGTTACACTGGGGGTTCCTCAGTTTTCAGTATGTTTTAGTATGTGCTACGCTGCCTTTCTAGAAGATCCATTTTCTGGTGTGTTGTGCCCTCCTGAACTCAGACATTAGCAGGAGTGTACTACATCGGAAAGTTGGTTAACATTTGTAGCTGCTGTCTAAAAACATCCTGCTGACTTTGGGAATATAAAGTATGGAATTAAAACTGTAATGTTATCCGGTGTATCCATCAATACACCATTTTCCACCCAACTGCAAAACAGCCTTATTCTGCATCATTGCCAAAGACCTTATCTTTTTTGTCTACCCTGGTTATTGTCTTACACTTATGGGAATTGTGTTTATAGGATCTGATGTGTTTATAACCTTAGTGATGTAAGCTGGGAATAGAGACTTGGTGCTTTGATACTTGGCTACTAAAGGCATTACATTATTCTTTGCACCTATCAAAGCATTTTTCATTGCATTTAAATTTTAGAAGCGGAGGTTGATTGCTTTTCTTAAGTAGGTAGAAGAAGAAGGTACAGGCAGAGTTCTTAATGCTGAAGAGTAGAAATAGCTGGAGCTGGAATTATGATTAGTGTGCTTCAATCCCCCAGAGTGATAGTCCCTTGCAAATCACAGCCTTTGGGAGGATGTGAAATTGCTTCTGGAGTCCAGCTTCCTCTTCTTGCAATGAAGTTTGACACCATCTTCCTATTTACCTACATGAAATATCGGAATTTCCCATGACAAGCCTAGGCTGCTGATGATTTAAAAATTAATAAATAAGGTCTCTGTTAATGGTTTACACTCAGATGGCATGAAGCTGAAGTTTTGCTTTCACCTCTCCAACTGACGAGGTGGATCCATCAGGAAACACTTACCAAACCAGATCACAGTGTGTCTGCTTGGAGTGCTGTGGGCTTTTCTTCTGTTGGGCCTTCACAGCAAGAGGTGATAGCTGTGATCATGTCCAGGCTTGCAATGCCAGCTTACAGCACATGAGACCATGGACTGAGCTGCACAGCTGGAAAACCACGTGGTGATTTCAGTTCAAAGCCTGCTTTGAGGCAGCAGGTACAGAGAAAGCAGCGTTCACAGTACCCCACGTTGGTATTCATCAGCAGAAGCTGTCTGGTGGCACCCAAGGTGGAGTCTGCGTGGTAGGTGTCTGCTGGAAGCGTGTTTTGGGGTCACTGTCTAGTGTACCACAGGGTGTTGAGCATCTTGCACTTGTAGCAGTTTCTCCTTCTTTCAAGAAGCTATGGAAAACCCATACATTAATATTTGCTGTGGAAACCCCTCTTGATCTTGGTTGTGCATACAGAAAGCATGTGAGGGTAAAGGCTGGAAGTATAGGAGGCTGCATTCATAATCCTGCCCATTCTTATCAGTCTTGCAGGATTTTGCCAAAGGCTATTAGTGATGTGGGGAAGTGAACATCTCTGGGTAGCCAGAGGGTTCAAGGGAGTCTGGATGACATTGAATGAGAACAGGAAGCTCATATACAGCAGACAATATATGCAAGATTTCTACAGAGGAATGATTGCTCCACTGGAAAATTCAAACTGAAAGGGGTGGAAGGAGCCAGCTCCCTGGTCAGTGAAGTGAGAGTGTCTCTGATTTCATCAAGAGATACAGCTTTAAGCTGTATGGCAGAAAGGAACCTCTTTCTCCACAGGGCAACCTTAGGCTAAAGGCAGCTGTGGTGGACAGTCCGTAGAAAACAAACCAATGCCATGTGGCTTACATGTCCAATAAAACAACCTGGAGTTGTGGATTGAAAGCAAAATTGCTCATTGTTGACACACAGAGTTTGCTGAATACTTCAAATACAGTCATGTGTGAATCCAGGGAAAGCAATGAAGGGGAAAAGAGTTGTTCAGAAGAATAATTTATTAGGATTAATTTATCTTTTTTTATTCCTTCTTCCCAATTATTTAGACTGGAGGCTTGTTAGCAATATTTTTTAAAAGCTGGATACAAAATCTCAGTTAAACTCATCCCTGACTAGAGGCCCAGCCTTAAGGTTTTCCTTACACTAGGTTGCCATGAAAGCCTGGCTTTGAAGGTTGCCCTGGTGAGTGGGCCTAGTGACCTCACCCTCTGTGATCTGGTGATGCCTCAGGTCACTGCCTGCAGGCCCCTGGTTTCTTACTATGTCCCTATTTGCATAAGAAAAGACTTCCTATTTTAAAACCTTCCCTAACCTACAAATTAGTGCAGATGAATGGCCTCTTGTTGGAACTGGAGTGGCTATCCTAGTTCCAACAATAGCACAGCCAATGCCAGATTTTAAACCCTCGTAATGCATATAATTGTGTGATATTATACCAGAGGGGAAATTTGTTCTGTAGTCCAGCTGGTGATTAGCTTTACATTGAGGCATTGGGATTGGACACCCCTTGAAACTTTATCCTGGTTAACGTAACTACAGCTGGTATTTTGTGGTATAACTATTCAACCCTTACTCCTGAGAGCAGTCCCACTGGGACAGACCTGGAAGTCCTTGCTTGGATTTTACTCAGGCAACACTCTCTCTACCTTCTGTTAAAGTTTTGACCCAATAAAGTCCAAGTGTGAGCACCAGGAGGATGATCCACCAGCATTTCTTTGTTTGTTGGACACTGTTTATTCACTCAAATAAAGATTGCGAGATCAAATCCCAAACTAGGTATAAATACCTGCTGGAAATGCAGGAACTTTGAAGTATTTTATCTCATCTACACTGACATCTCAGCATCACTGGCAGAAGATAAAACCCTTCTTTGGAAGTTACTCAAAACTCAGTTTTCTGTGCTTACCTGCTTATTGTCTAGGATTACATTAAACTAATAATTAATTGATGGCTGATAAACAGAACGATGCCTATTTGTGGCTCTTCCTTTCTGCATAAACACTTCTCAGTGTGAATAGTCCTACTGTTCCTTCTGTGTCTAATATATTTATAAAACTTAGGAACTAAAGTAAATTCAAAGCATTTACTTTGATGGATGATTTCCAAAAGAGGAATTATCTGTTATGAAGAATTCCTTCATGTATCACTCTCTTTTCATTTTTTTCATCTTCATTTTTGTGAAAATAAAATTATAAATTTTTTTTTGAAATTAAATTGCAACATCGTTGATTTTTAGTGTTTAGCCCATTTAGAAAAAATCTTCTTCCCATGAAAAATGAAACAGCCCAATACTGAACAAAAAAGCTTACCAAAAATACAAAAACCAATACCAGCTGAGAGGAAATAAGAGTCTTCCTTAATTCTCATTTTGACTGTTAAAAAATATGGCTTAAAAATGCATTAAAAAAATTTAGTTTGAAAAATGAAAAATGTCAATGATATTGGGTGTTTGTTTTGTTTTTTTTTTTTTTCAGGTGAAAACAGGGCTGAAACTGTCAGACCAAACAGAACATAAAAAGCTTTTCCCTAATAAAACAGTTACATTTGTTTGATATGGATATATTTATTTCAAAAATATGTGGTAGCAATAATCTTCAAAAAGTATTTGGGAATTGCAAACAAATCTGTCTTCTTTCACTAGTTATATTTTGTTTTATTTTAAGTGCATTTTTTTATTCTAGAAGAGTATAGATAGAAATGTACTCTTAGACTTCTACACACACTGTATTTTATGTATGTCAAACATATGTTTTCCTTTGTCCATTGTAAAATAAATGATCTTGCTTATTCTTTTTTTACTTATATCTCATATAGAAATTCCCTCCCACGCTGTTAATTCTTTGAATCATTTTCATTGCAGTGTTTGGAACCTCTTAAACGTCTTCTATGTCTTGTTAAACAGGATCAAAAAGGACTCCAGAGCTGTAGATGAGAGCACATCTTCAGCCTTTCCAAAACATAACAGTCTAGATTATGTTTCATTCTTTTTTTTTTTTTTTTTTTAAGTCTATCATCTTTGTGCAATAGGCCACCCAAAATAACACCTTCATGCTGAAAATACATGAGAATTAGGACTGCCGGAGTGGTTGGGTCAGACCAAAAGTCACCATAACCCAATAGTTTTTTGCACAGGAATAAACAGGGGTTGAGTGAGAAGAGCAAACTGTGGGGCAGGCTGGAGTGATGCTTCCTCCCTCCACCCTTCTTGCAGTCTGTCTCAGGTTGCATCTAAGCCATCATTTTTATAGCCACTAATGGCCTATTCTCCACTAATCTGGATGATCCCTTTTTGACCACTTTCATACCTTTGCCTTCCACAAACCTCTTTTGCAATCAGTTACGGGACCTGGCCTGTGCTGTGTGAAAAACTACATCTTCATTTGCCTTGAAATATTTGCCTCATGGCTTAATGGGTGCCTCTTGGATATGGTACTGTGAGAAGCAGCAGTGTTGTTCCCTACCTACATCTGTTTCAGCATTTGGGATTTTATTTTATTCTCCATCCTTTTCTCTTCATCATTTCCTTAAAGAGATGGAAGGTTCATACAGTCCCAGGAGCTGAATGTCAAAGTAAATCTCTAGTGAGGTAGGGAAAAAAAAAGGAGAGAAATAAAACTCTGATTTACTGAATGTGTTATGATAGATGTGATTAAATTCTTGAGAGTAAAAACTAATTGGACTTAATTGTGAGGCCAGTTGCTCTAGTAGAAACATATGTAGAGTTTATATATTTGGCTGGTATACTCCGTGGAGTCTATACTGGCCAATGGAAAGATATAAAGCAACTTGGCAGTGTAAATAATACAATTCATTGACCTAAATATTTTGGATAAACTGATAGGCATTGAGATACATGTCTAAGCACAGGACTGATGGGAAATCTTCTGGGGAAAGTACTGATATTGAAGCCCATACCAGAAGGTGGAAAAGAAAGAAAGAAAGACTAAAAAGATCCCTTGAAATAATTTCCAGTTTATTTTTGTTTTATGAGAGGTTTATTGCAGAGTTGTGCTGTCTGTGGAAGTGCCAGTTGCTTTATAAACAGATGGTGTTACCCCCAACATTTTAGGAAGGTTTTGAATAACAGGATGTTGAATTTTCTGGGAGTCAAACCATGCCTTCATGGGCACAGACCTGCGACACCCACTACACCATGTTTCTGGGAGCTCTTGGGAATTGATATTGGTGCCGTTTGACTTGTTAAGTATGGTGAGATGTATTCAGCAGTTACACTTGTACACAGTCTTGATGAGAAATTTTACTTTGAGAGATATGCATTTATTCATACTAAATGCTTGAGTAACTGGCAGCCTATGAGCTCTCTTCCGCCTCGCTAATGTCTGTCCTTCAGTGTTGAAATACTTTTGAATCAAGCGCTAAATTCTCTCTGCAGCCCAAATTTTTCAGCATTTACTAAACACTAACTGCCAACTCCCTGAGTAAAACGTTTCTGCTAAATACATGTATTACACATTAAAAAACTATCTAAATAGGGCATATCTCAGGAGTTAGCAGGGAGTTGGCTGAAATGTCTCATGATTTCTTTTCAGTCCTCAAGAAAATTATTCAGAAGGAAAGGAAGCAAAATATCCTAAAGCAAGAAAGGGAGGATAGGGCCAGTCTGCATTGCAATGAGCTCAGCAGACTCCCTAGGGAACTCTCCCTGAAGAAACTGGTGCTGTGCTAGTTCCCTGATGGACCCTGCACCTTGAAGTGTTGAAGAGGTGCCCATCTTTCACTGATGATAGGAACAAAGCCAGACAGAGGTTTAAATCTTTCTTTTGCTCCACAAGAACTTCATGTTAGTAGCACCGGTCCCTGCATTGGTAGGAAAGGGTTGGTTCATCCAGCTGGAGCATGGAGAAGTGGACAAAATTCTCCAGAATGGGGATGGGGTAGCAGGGTAATGTAATGCATCATGTGAGTAGCTTGATCCATGCCTTGCAGAAGGTGTCTGAAGGACCAATATGCTTATCTTGTCAGTATAAAGCCTGGAGGAAATTCAGAGCTTCAGGGAATCCATGGAGATGGATGGGTGACATCCTGGGGCCAGGAGGGAGCATCCTGCAGTGGGCACAAGGACTGTGCTCCGAGGCTGTGGCTCAGGCTAGGGAGGGCAGCTGCGGTTCCTTGCAAGGCACTCATCGGCTCTCTGGGCATGGAGGCTGCCCTTGGCACACTGGCAGGGAGCCGGAGGTGGGGAATTCATGGCCCTGGCCATGAGTGTGAGGAGGTGCAGGTGGAGAGCAGGTCTCAGGAGCAGGCTCAGTGCACTTGCACAGAGGGTGCAGAGTCCCTTGCTCTTGATTAACAGCTCCTGAAGCCCTGTGGCCACTTTAGTAGTGCTCTGGTGATTTATCATCCAGGCACAGGTCTTAGCGCACTTTTTCCTCTACGGCAGGAAAATGATTACCTATGCGGCTATTTGAAACATTAAAAATTTTCATACTATCGAATCTCTGTCTGTTGTCTTCATTATTGCGTGAACCACAACAATTTTGAAGTTGTGAGTATTTTCCATCAAGACTATGAATAACACCCCTTGGCAAACCATCTCTGTAACAAAGAATAAGCCTCCAACTTTTTTTAGTGACTTTACATACAATGTGCCTTAATTACTGGCAAGCATGTCAAGAGCCTATTCCCACATGTGTCAACACTTCCTTAATACACTATAATTCATCATGTTAGCATGGCAGAAACAAGGTACTCTACATCTTTACACACATCCTTCTCCAAGTTCTGGTCCTGAACTGAGTATTAAATGAACAGAAAGTCTTCATATAACGAACAAAGAACAGACCACAGCACCGAAACAGTAAGGTCCCCCGAGTCAATCAAAGTCATACATCACAGAGCACTTTATCATATTCTTCACAACACTGTCTAAATCCAAGAAGCACTGCTTTATTGTCAAAAGGACATTCACTTAATAACGGCAGTAAATCCAGAAAGGCAGGCTAATTTTAGACAGAAAACTTGGCTAAGAGAGAACCCTATCATTTCCCACTCCTGACATTTTTATTCATTGAGTTCATTTTCATGCTAGTTGTGTGATTAAATGCAGATAGGGATTTTAATAAAAAAATACATGATTCTGAAAAAAGCCAAAATTGCAAATAAGGGACCTGATCCTTTTCCCACAGAAATAAACAATAGTTTTGTTGTTGGCTTCAGCGATGACAGGAATCAAATCCATGAATCTTTGTTGCAAAAAAAGATTAAAACTCCATTTGAAAACTCTTCTTGGACTATACATTAACACTCTGGCAGTTCTGGGGGCAACCAAGAACCAGCATGATTTCTTTTCTAATCTGCCTGCATGTGTGTGCAAATGCATGCAGCGGTATGGGGAGCCATTTCATAAAGGAGTAAGTGAAAATAAATCTGTCCTCAGTGTGTTGAAGTGAAATGTTTTATTTGTACTCGTAAACCAAAGTGCTTGCTGTATTTTTGCATTGCAGTTTTATTGTCAACAGTGATACAATCTCCCTTCCTTATGCATGGACCCTTGTACAAAGCCAAGAATCTTAGATGAAGGAAAGCGGTACCATATAGTGAAAGTAAATGTGAAAGATGCTGGGTCTTTTGAAGAACGGGGTGAGAACACCAGAGAGAGCGTGTATCTTCCCTATTAGTCACTCAATCAAAAGTAACTGGGTTAAACAAGTATTCAGAAAAGGAACCAATTCTTTTCTTGGGTAGTAATAGCTTAGGTAGAAATCACTTCAGTTACACTAAGGACCAAAATTTGACCTTGCTTATGCCATTTAAATACTGTTAGGGCTCTGAGTCAGCTGAGCTACTCTGAAATAACAAGCTTACAAGAGATTTTAAAAGGTGGAGCTCAGAGAATTGTGTATTTTAAAAATGGTTTGTATCCTTCCACAGGCAATATATATATATATATATTAAAAAAGGGGTTTAATTTTAGGTAGAAAATGTTGTTTCCTTCAAGGGTGCACATTGGTCTGCTCCGGCAGTGCAAAAGCAGCTATACTTCTACCATAGCTGTCCTGAATGAATGGGCTTTGCTGCAGAACAGGACAAGGACTCCTCCACCTACTTCATCTGCTCCACAGATGCTTCCTACAGCTTTTCCGTTGTTGTATGGTAGCAGGCAGAGCTGGACAAATGGTTCTTAGTAAGTAACTCAATAAATTTCACCTCCCCTTTTCTGTTCACAAAGTTTCCATCATCTGACCACAATTTTCTTTCATTTGATCATTATGGAATTTGTTTGGAGTGATTCATCAAATAATTTCTATGAATAATTCTTGGTCTGTAGATTGTTTGCGATCAGTTGGTCATGAGTATATTGATACTTGAAATCCAAGCTGTTTTGGCTGGATGCAAAGAATGTTCCCTAAACGAGTATGTTAACATTCAGAATCTTTTTTCCGGTGCAATTTCTCTCTATTACAAATCTCAACTTTGCATAAATATTCTGCAATATTAATTTTAGGTGATTTTTGATGAACATTTTGTGCTACAGAAGTAGCAGGTTCAAGTACTCACAAAAAGTGACTGCAAGAGGATTTGCAAACACAAGTCAGGCCAAATTTCTTCCCACACCTGAATGAATATTTTCAGGACCTCATGCAGAAGTGACAAGGTTATGTTGCAGCTTTGGACTCATTCCGCTCCTAATTAATTTCATTGTAGTGTCATAATTGATGTAATGATAAACTGATTCTGAGCACAGAGAAGTGGATGTTTTTCTGGTTTCTGCACATATATTCATCTGCAGCCTCATTACAGTAAGTGCAAAATGGATATGTTATCATTGCTTCATGTGTAAAACACATTACAAAAACAGTAATGCATTTGATCCACAGGAAGGCACACACATAATATAATGTGGTTTGGATCCAAATATGTTTACTGCATCTGCCAGAACTTAAAATGACAGTAGAGCTTGTTTCTTAAGGCAATAGTTTGGTTAAACAGGGACATCCAAAGCCTGTCTGACTGTTTCTAAATGAGTCAATATGAGGTTTGGGGTTTTTTTTCCAGTTGTGTGTTTCACTGAACAGAGCAACATGGAAGGATTCCTCAGGGTAAAGAGGGGCTTGGAAGGGCTTTGTTTGTCCCTCTTCTACAATACCTTTCTGGAAAAGCTTTCTTGGTTAGGACAGTTAGGTGTTTCTTGCACTGTTGAATAGGATTGCCAGAAGGAGTCTATTTCTCAAGGCATTGACAGCAGCCAAGTTCTGGTCTGCTCTGTACATGGTAAAGCTATGTTGCTTAGCTTTCAAAATATAAAATAGCCTATTCACCTCAAATCTCAGAAAATACATTTAATCTTGTTATTGCCTTTACTAGCACACTAGATAGCTGTTGAAAAAAAAGCGTTCCTGTATCAGAGGTTTATATTCCCTTGTATGTGATAGAGACAATAAGAAAGATCCTTCCCTCTCACCCTCCTCATCAGGTTTAACAGAAAACTATGGGCCACATTTTTTTTCTCCATGGAATTAATATTTTTTCATTGTGTGTGCTGATAAATGTTATCTGGCAACTCTGTATGAGTTTTCAGCAGCAATTGGAAATCATACACGTTAGAAATCTCTACTGCAGACTAGCTGGTTACAGCCCTTGCCTCCTGATGAGGATTGTCTGGTTTGATGAGTATGAGCTATTTCATTTCTACTAAAGGAGAATTATTTCTTGTGTTTTCTTGGCTAATAGTAGTTCCTTCAAATCAAGCGTGGGTGTTTTCTTACACAAGACCTAATGATCTACAGAGCCTACCAGGCTGATTCCCATTTATACTAAGGTCAGTGTAAGTAAACACCTTCAGCTAGGTCATAAATTACACTTTAAGTCTCTTTACATTGCTAGGGTGTATAAGGTAACTAATGTAACTGAGAGCCATGAAATTATTGATTTTAGGTCTATAACAAGTTCTGTCCTCCCAGTATCAGCTGGAGAATAGCCAGGGCAGGAACTCATCACCCTCCTGAACAGTGTTTTGAGGGTGGACATTTGTCCTAGCCAGCCTTTCTTCCCTGGGACACAGATGAGATTATAGGGGGAGCGGGGGAGGTGTGTGGAAAAAGACACTCACTCTAGCTCTTTAGTTAATAGGGATGTGAGAAATCCTGATGCAATCTACTGCTTGGATGGAGCACGTTTGAGTCTCTCGCAGCACAGGTGGCCATGCTGAGGGCACAGAGTTTATTTGTCCTGCCAAGCTGAGCTTGCAGATGTGAAATGAGTCCTGCAGTCTCCAGGTTAGCAAATCAGACTGTAAATGGAGAAGAGATGCCCGACGCCTCTTGGGTGATGATGCGATAGACTGAAATTTGGGTTCTTGGTTTGGGACTAGCCCTCAAATCCTTTCTCCAGAAAAATGCAAGTCAATATTTTGAATAAGAGTATCCTGTTCCTTGTTTCACCTCTTATTCAGCAACATGTGACGTATGCAAGAAGCAAAATCACCAGTTTTGCTTTCTGAGCTATCCTCACATCTCCATGTAGCCAGGATTTATTATTTGCACTGTAGGGATTAGGAGAAACCATCTCACTGCCTCCTGATCAGGTCACAGATCAAGTGTCTGAATTACCTCACAAGAGGGCACTGAACCCTGTTTATCATAAACACGATAAATATTTTTCCCACTGAGCTCATGCATAAAGCAGGCAGTGGTATAGTTGCAATTGCTGCTTCTTCAACCCACATTTGTGGTAACATGGATTTATCCAACATGCCTGGAGAAACCAGCTCTAAGCTTCCCCTAAAGCTATAAAAAGCTAAAACTCAAGGGGATTTCAGAGGTCTGAATTTTGTTGTGAGGCACCTGAGGTAACTGTTAATCATCAATGCATTTCACCATTACCTCCTCTCCCCAGTGTTTTCATGGCTCTAGCCCAGAGAATTTTTTCTGTGCATGAAGATGAGACCATTAATGGCATGACTAGAGGAGCATCTTTTTCTGTCCTGGAATTTCCTTCAGACATAGGAACTTCTTCCTTGGACTTTGCTTTTCTACCCCTCATGCGTAAGGTAACTCATATGAGACGATGCAGGAACTTTCCTTCTTTACACTGTCTGGTACAAGGCAGGCCAGCAGAAAAGTGAGTTTCATTCTGTGTCCCCCTCAAATATTTAGAAACAGACAAACTGCTGTAATTTTGTCTTGTATTATGGAGGCTTTTATTCTTCTATTACTTATTCAATGGCATATTAAATAATTACAGTGAAATGAGAATTGTCCAAGTAAGTGCACACTGTGATTCATTATCCCTGCTTTTTACTGTTGTTCTTCACTTGCTTTAATTTGCTAAATCCAGTGATTTTAAATGACTCTCCAGTTCTTAGTGTGAAACAGGGAGGACTTACTGTTAATTTTGTTAACTTAGTCATAAATAGTAAAAAACCTTCAGCAGTCAAAGTCAATCACTAATATAGGTGTTTCAGAAACAGTTGTCCAGCCTCACTACAGAGGAAGAAAATAACTTGTGCTGAAAGGAAAAGAAATATTTATTTGCTATGTGTGCAAAGCATGTAACAACCTACTGTTAAGAGCCAAGAATGGCTTCCCACTACAGGCAATAAGACATCCATTACCATTCCCTCTGCTCTTCCTGTTTGCCTCTGCTATTTGGAAAACACTTCCCTCTTTCACTTCTGCTCCTCTATCCAAGCCTCAATGCTTTTGCCTTTTCTAGTGTCCAGAGGACTTGCTCTTTCAGTTCTGCTTTTGACTGAGTTTTTATGAAGCCTTGACGTCACTTCTTCCCCTCCTCTTCCTTAAGTTTCTAGCTGACAATTTTGTTGTTCTTTGTCATGCACTTGGTTGACTATTGAGGTTGCAGGTGATGTGGCAAGACAAGGCAAAGGTGGAGGTAGGATGTGTCTTGCAGGTCTGGAACATTATTGAGTCTTCAGATGATCTTCATCATGTGAAAGAGCAACAAAATGAATAAAAGGCTCAGGGTTAAGTACAGAAGAATCCAGCGAGGCACAAACATGCTTTCCTGGGGTGATTCATGAAGGATCTGAGGCAGTTCTTAGGTGTAAAATTACAGTCCTTACCATGCCATCTCCTTCCCCCGCACAGTGTGATGCTGCACCCAGAGCTTCAAGGGTTCTACCCAAAGCTTCAGAGGCCTTCAGTGGGTGCCAGCCTCCCTTTTCTGCAGGTAGAGCCCATTCCTACAGGTAGAGCCTTTTCCCATTTCCAAACTGAGCGTACCAGGCAGATTTGCTGTGACAGTTAAATAGCTGCTGGTGCTGTGCTCTGCACTTGTGAAGCTGGAGAGGCGCCTTCAGTGCCCTGGGGAAAGGGCATTGGAGCAGCGGAGGATGCAAGTACCAGGCAAGTGTAGCATCCTCTGGGTGCAGGATGCTGCCACACCTGTTGGGGCAGTGGTCTCCGAACAGTGTCTCCTCTGAGAAAGTGCAGTGTGGGGCTGGATAGAAATGTCTTGTGAGCAGGGCCAGCCCGTATCCTGCCACATGGACAGTGTTAGCAAAGTAAGAGATAACATTTTGTCTGAGTGGTTACTACAGAGACAGATTTGTGTGCATCAATGATTAAAAAAACTCCAACAAAACAAAAGGGAAAAAGTTGGTATGAATAAAAGCTACAATATAAAATATAAGGGATCCACTATGCAAAGTAGTGTCCACCAGACCCATACTGGATCAAATTTATGTTTAATTCAGAAGAACCATAGTAGCTTTACTATTTGTAGCTGGTCTGGGGACTCTTTCTTGCCATATGGTATTTTCACATTCATTTTTCTTTTCAAAGTCACCATAAAACTTTGCTTCGTGACAAACACCTGGAGACTACACCTTTCCCTCTGCACAACCTCACCTTTTTGATGAATCTGAGATTTGTCCATCAGTCAGAACTGGAAGGGTGTCTTTTTCCTACCAGTACTTCATCGTGTGATAATGGGCAGCTAACACTGCTGAGAGCAATATCTCCAGCTAAGCAAAATGTCTTTCCTCTTGCCATCTGCAGAGACTGCGAAGCTGCAGATCCACCAGGCATGCCAGCACCTTCTGTTTAAAATCTATTTTTCCTTTGGGTTTGGGCCAACAGTTCAAAGCCAATAGCAGTTGTTTGGCCCAGACTGCTACGAAAATGGCTTTCTCGGGTAGCGTCTAATACCTTTTCTTGACAGCGGGCTGTACTGGAGCGCGTTTCCAAATCCTGGCTCAGGGTTAGACACATTCAGCATGTTATACAAAATGGAGGCTCAAACGTAAGATGGAATTCACAGTTGGAGACTGCCGTATCCCACTGTGTCATGGCATAAATGGTACTCCTCCAGCTGCCTGGAACGGCATGCTAGCCACTGGTCTCCCTGCCCTGGAGAGAAAACAGTAAAACTAGATAGGGAGATGGACAATAAAAAAAGAGATTGGAGGCATGGAATGACTTCCATATGAAGAGGGACTGAAAAGGTTTGGATCATTTAGAGAGGAAATGAAAAAGTATATGGTAGAGCTATCCAAGCTAGTTAATAGAACTGGGAAGATATATCAGATACTCTTCCTTACCATTTTTCTTTACACCAAAATAAAAAAAAAAATCTCCAAAACAGAGGAACACTCAGTGAAACCAAGACAGCAAATTACAGTTGATAAAATCAATTTCACAACATATATTTAAGTTATGAAAGTAATTATTCTGGGATATCACCAAGATCAGGAAGATAGAGGGCATCAAAGAAGTACAGAAATTTCTGTGTAGTGGAAACACTTGTGGGATCTTAACTATGAATAAATAAACAGAAAAAACCCTAACTGTGCTATAATGGGGGTGAGACCTGCAAAACCTTCCTCTTGTTTACTGAACCTGGTTTTGATGCATCTGGAGACCATTTGGTGTCCCTGATCATGCACTGGCAACCATCTGAAGTGAAAGGAAGGTGTCTCAGGAGGATGGAGGTGAGGGTGAGATGCTGATGCTTTCCTCTTCATACCAGCTCTTTGAGAAGTGCAGCCAACAGTACCTTTCAAAAATATTGGCAACTGCTGGGCTTTGGTGGGTTGTTGAGTTTGGCATAAAGGAAAGGCAGAGTAATGAGGCATCAGGGACGGGATCTAATCTATGCAGACCCCAAGACCTCTTGGTCCATACATGCCCCTGAAATAGATACGTACCTATAGGGCCCTCAGGGCAAAATGCAAAGAAGGATGCAGATGCCTAAGGTATTATTTAGACTGTCACCAGGTGCCAAAATTTGAGCCAAAAAAGCTCTTAAGTTCCTACAACTCTGCAGCTGTGTACACTGAGAAGTCCTGCTGGTTTGGCTGAGCTGAACCTTTCAAAAACTAGAGTTCAAGAGTCCCCATTGCTGGGGAAAATGTCCAGAGCCCGGCCTGGCCTTTCTCTGGCCTCATGAATTCTCATTTTCCTTCTGGTACAGGGGCTTATCTTCATCAGAAGGTGTGGAAACTGCTCCACCTGCCTCCCAGGGAAACAAGCAATTGATGCAACTCACGGTTGGGTAGCTAGGACATCTTCATGGGAGTGGGTGATACGGAGTCTGAGCACCCGAAGTCTAGAGAACTTGCTCTTCGAGGAAATTACAGGCAAACAGCTGAGCTGTTATGCTTAGGATTCTCACCACCACCCCTATTAATGAAAGCCTCTCGAGCTTTCATGACTGTCAGGGAAATTTAGGTGTGCTTTGAAGATGTTTACTGTATCCGGCCTCCATGAACTGAGGCACAAGCCATGAATCTCACAGCCTTTGGCAGAGATGGAGAAAAAGTATCTGGCTCAGCCAGTATCATGGTTCCATTGGGCATGCTTTGTAGCAGAAATGTTGACGCCAAACTAAGCTTTCCTGTCCAAACTCAAGCACTTACAGACTCTCAGACATCTAAAGGATTAAGCAAATCCTTTGTGGATCACATATTTGGACATGGGTGACTAAATTCTGCCTAAACTGCTTGAGAAGTTGGTTTGTGCACATTGTAATTTTCCAGTTCCTTCCAACTAACCCTTTGGTGTTATATTGGTGATAATTACCTCCTTCTCTTTGACTGTCTGTCTCAAAGGGACCTCTCTTCTCAGTAGCATAACTTTTTGCACAAGTGGTAGAAACCTTCTTCTCTCCCAAATCACCTCACTGATTAACATAACCAAATTCAGAGCAATTGTTTGCATTCCAGAATTAGTTCTGAGGTTTGCTGACTCCCTTTCTGAACTAATGAACAGCTCCTGAACCTCATCTGTTTTTTTCCTAACCATTTCAGCTGGTATGATGCAAGATGTTATTTCTTTCTATCAGCTTTACCTTGTTTCCATGAGAACATTATGTGTACAAGAGCGTTAAATGTCTGTGAAAGACACATCCAATGCCACTGAGCACTTTCAACAGCTCAAAGGAAAACCAAACACTTTGCCTAAATGTGTACCTCTTGCAGACAGAAAAATATTCTGACCCTGAGAGGAAAGAGGAATGCTTTTTCTACATTGCAGGAGAACTGAAGAGCTGTGTAGGTAGGTAGAGCTATTACAGTCCTGCTGCTCAGCCACTGTGCTCCCCACAGAAAAGCTGTGCAGCTGTTCTGCTATTTTTCACAAGACTGACTCCTTTTCTAGCTGGTTGTACCCCGGGAGAGCTCCTCCAGGAGTTTTGCCAGCTAGAGCAAGATTTGGGAAGGCCAAGGCCAGCTCCTCATCAGGAGCAGGCAGGAGGCAAAGACTACTTGTTGCAAAGAAGTATGAGGAGCGGTGAAATATCCAGGGTAAGATTCATCCTGGCTAGCTACTGATGTCAAGTGTAAAGACGTCCACACCTGCATTAGTCATCTAGCTCCCCTGAGAGCCCATGGAGATCTATTTAAGTCATTCTGCATTCTTGCAAGATCCAAAAGTGTGTGTTTCTCCCCTGTGCCCCAATGTCAAGTGATCCCTGTGGCAACTAGGTCAGACCCCGACATCTACGTCCAACTGATTCCATCCTCAGCAGGTACTTGCAGTGGGTGGATGCTTGCATGTTGCTGAGGCTGCCTGGGCCCACAAAACTTGCTCTTACTCCATGCAATGTGCTGCTGCTCTGGAGAGGGAGAGCAGCTGTCCCCACCACCCCCACTTTGCTCCCTGCTACTTGTTCCAGAAGGGCAGTGGCACATCTGCATCTCTCCCCGGTCACATCTGGTTGAGTTGTGGTAACAGACCTACTGTAAAAGGCACCTCCCGAGGGCTACTAGGGGAAGACTGCTGTAACTTTTGAAGCAAGGGTGGCCAGTGAGAGAAGCATCCCTCTCTCTCATTTTGGTTTCATACACACAGCACATAACTGCTTATAGAAAGAGCTCCTGCCCTCCAGGATATACACATGCTTGCATGTGTTGGATGCACACATATAGATGAGTGTCTGTATGTGGTTTATGAAGAATTAAAAATGCTTCTTTTTGCCTCAAACAGGGCTTCCAGTGCTTGCCTTTTCGGTTGGGGGGGAACTGTATTTTTAATCTCGTTAATACAAAGAAAACAATGGACCTCTTTCTCTGCTAGCTGTAAAGGGTCATAAGTAAAATGAGTTTTGGCAGACTCGTTCCAACTAGACATGCAACCACATGCAAAAATGACTCTAAATTTAGCATGTCATTTGTCAGGGTTAACCCTTCCCTTCCTCAAAGAAAATGAGCTTATTAGATATCTACTTGTAGTCTGTATTTGCAAATCGGTCTTGCCTCTGTAAAACTGAACTGCAAGAATTTGTAATGGCCTTTTCTCGTGTAAGCCATTATTTCTCTTCAGAGTTATGATAAATGCAAGTTTATCCCTGCTTCTGGGAACAGGACACAGTACATTCATACAAGAATGGGTACACTTAAAACCAGGGAAAATGTTTTCCTCTCATGTTTCGGATGGGGGTGGGATGGTCTAGCTTTTTTGTATGGACCTTAAAAACTGTTGGACTCAACCCTGTGTATTTTTGCAAGTCCCGGTCACCAGCATGAAAGGACTTTAAAGGAATAGGGTTACTGCTGTGAGAAACCACCAAACTTAAGTCAGTCCAGAAGTCTTTGAGAAATATTATATTGCACCTGAGACTTTATGCACACAGCCATGGGTGCAATACCTGTTACAGCAGGAGAAACAGGAACTGACCTTCAGCTGCAGCTATTTCCAACAGGAAAAGAAACATTGAAAATGTCCCAGTCTGTTTTCCAGTCTGTGAGGTTTCTGACCTTAGTGAGTGTTGTTTTATATGGTTATCAAAGATAAACAACCAAGGGCTTCAGTGCAAGATGAAGTTCACAAATTCTTGGTTTAAGCTAAGAAACCGATGTCTATAGACCAGTGCCAATAATTATGCTGGGCAAGGCAAATGGTTTGGATCTATGAGAGAAAGTGGGAGCTTACCCACTTTGAAGTGCATTTCTCGGAAAAGTTGGTCTGAACTGTCCTGATTCTGACTGTGTTTCTTCCTCTTATTCTCTTTGCCCTCCCCCAACTAAGAGAACACCGTTCCCAGAAATCCCAGAGGACATTCCTAATTGAAAGCAATGATCATGAGTCATTCCTGTATATTAAGTGGAATAGTCTTGCATGCCTCCCAAGGGATAAAGTGATTAAACCCACTAGAGAAGGGCCCAGGAACTCCTGCTGTCCCTGCAAACCTTGAAATTAAAAATCAAGAAGATAAGCTGGTGGTAGAGTATTTTCTTTCAAAACACATATATCTGAACTGCTAGAGCCCACATACAAAGACGCAGAAAATGGATTGCATTTCTGACAGTTTAAGATTCAGATTTTGTCAACTGAGACTGTTTGTTCTTCTGAGCAAACTGCACGCTACACTGTCCTGTTGTCTGGGATATAATGGAATATAATGTTAGCCTCGGACAGTGGTTGTTGAGCCAGTGCCAGCCTCACTAATGAGCATGTGGTTTCAATAATAATATGGCTACTTGTAAGATGGTTGGCCACAAGCCAAGCACTTAATATGGAGGGGGCAACAGATGTAAAAAAGTACCATCCCTGACATGATTGCATTTCCAAAAATTCTCTGGCAAAAAAGTTAAGACTCAGCAAATGGGGATAATGAAGAATCTCCCCATATCAGGAAAGGATGAAGCTCTGACAAATGAATAGGAGCCCTACGGACTTTGTGCACATATGGTAAAAAATAAGAAATATAAGAACAGCAGTGATAAAGGAATTGATAATACTTCTTTGTGGAAAAAGATCAGGCTGGTAAATGAAGGTGCTGGATGTTGGTTTCTTTTTTCTTCTTTTCTTTTCTTTTCTTTTCTTTTCTTTTCTTTTCTTTTCTTTTCTTTTCTTTTCTTTTCTTTTCTTTTCTTTTCTTTTCTTTTCTTTTCTTTTCTTTTCTTTTCTTTTCTTTTCTTTTCTTTTCTTTTCTTTTCTTTTCTTTTCTTTTCTTTTCTTTTCTTTTCTTTTCTTTTCTTTTCTTTTCTTTTCTTTTCTTTTCTTTTCTTTTCTTTTCTTTTCTTTTCTTTTCTTTTCTTTTCTTTTCTTTTCTTTTCTTTTCTTTTCTTTTCTTTGCTTTGCTTTGCTTTGCTTTGCTTTGCTTTGCTTTGCTTTGCTTTGCTTTGCTTTGCTTTGCTTTGCTTTGCTTTGCTTTGCTTTGCTTT
>NW_010233351.1:106064-137394 GCF_000690775.1 Eurypyga helias
CTTGCCTTGCCTTGCCTTGCCTTGCCTTGCCTTGCCTTGCCTTCCCTTCCCTTCCCTTCCCTTCCCTTCCCTTCCCTTCCCTTCCCTTCGCTTCCCTTCCCTTTCCTCTTTTTACATTCCAGACTTGGACCTTAAAGTCCAAGTGCATCAAGACAGTGAAATGAATTAGAGTTTAATAATATTCCCACCACACAGACAAAATAGATTCAATTACATAATGGTAGCATTAAATGTTATTAAGAAGGGGATCCAGAGTCTTGAGGCCAGACTTTCAGAAAATCATGATAAGCTGCTTAAAACAGCTGAAATAGCACATTTATAGGTTTTCCAGCCATAGGTTTGCTGAGGGGAGGGAGCACAGGGAAGGAGTCATTGCATTCAGTCATAGGCTCTGGTGTGCTAATCTGTTATCGAGGATTTAGTCTGTAGAAAAGCAGTGTCAGAAAGTTTCCAATTTTGATTATTACATCTTAACCTGTACAGTTTGGAGATGCTTTCTGGAATGGGTGCTGTTACAGGAGTGTGCATGAGAGGGCTTTGTAAGGAAATGCCAGCTCTTGGGCTCCAGCAAGGGCAACTGGGGATGGCCATGCCAGCTGAATGCTGGGCAGTCCTGGGAGGGGGAGGCAGAAGCAGCCCTGCCCCATGCAAAGCTGCCCCAAATACTCCCTGCCCAGTCACTTGCGGGTTCTTGGGTGACATGAAGGTGTGGAGTAGCTTTCACACAACCAGACCTCTCTGTCCTGGGTTTCTGAGGAGGTGGATGGGACACCATTGAAATATGAGGCACACTGCACAGCTCTCCCAGGATGGGGCAGGCACAGGCAGAGCATTGTTTTCGCCTACAAAACCCGCTTCAAAGAATTTTTTTATTCTTGCTATTTAGAATTAGAGTTACAGATAACATTTTATCGTCCTTTAACCATGGTGTAGGGTTTGTTTTTTTTTTTTCCCCCTACCTGGAGAAAAAGAAGATTTGATTTAAAAAGAGGTAGGAAAGAAGCAAAATAGCTAAAATAGAAGGATGATTTTTTCTGATGGCAAGCACATAAATGAATTGTTATTTTCAGGTAAAGGAGTTTTTAGTTCATTTCACAACAGTGGTAAGATGTAAATCTTTCACCTGAATTTTATGTCTGATGATATTAACAAGATTTCACAGAAAATTTCAATTTCTATAACTAATATCTTTCTATGACCACTTTAAAACTTTGATTATTTCAGACAATTCTGGTATAAAATGTTCCAAACTCCTTACTCTCTTGCTGATATCTCTCTAAATATTTCCCCAAATCTGGATGCGCTAACGGAAACTGGGTTGTTGCATACTGCTTACTAGAGAATGTTTCTTTGTGAAAGCTGCTTGGAGTAGAATACTGTTGCATGCCAGAGTTGGGAGACATTTCAAGCCCTGTTGAGTGGCCAGTACATTCATCAGGGTGCTTGATGATTCATGGTTCTATGATAAATGGTCTGCGACCAGGGAACAACATGTATCTGTTGGTGGTAGGCAAGAGAGCATTTCACTTCTATGCTGCTTCTAATAAAATGTCCACAGGCACCTCAGCTCATCATTGATCAAATATTTATAGCCTCCAGCAGTGGTCTGGGGGCTTATCTGAGAAGAGCCCTGAGATTTCTGGGTTGGGAATTGTCCCATGCAATATGATGCCTGGGATGATGTACATACCCTGGGTGCTGGCCACTATAAAAACAGTTATGTGAGGCTCCCTCTGTCCTTGATGGGGGAGGAAAGCTATCTCAACCTCAGCAGATGTCTGAGGGAGAGGGGATGAATTGCCCTGTGAAGGTGCTGCTTCTCCTGTGTTTTTATCCTGGAGGGGCTAAACATCTAGCTGGCAAACGAATAGGTTGCTAAAGTTAAATGAGATATACCTCAGCTATACCATGGGATGTTGGCAGTGCTGCATCCTTTACATCCTGCCAATCTGAAAGTGCTCTGCAATTGTCATACAGCTTTACTTGCAATGAATTGATATTGCAGATTTTTATTTTGGCTGCAGTGCATTAACTGTATAAACAGTCGAGTAAACTGGGCACCACAAAAGCTTGCTGGCTGGTTGCTGCGTGCCCCCTAGGCAATAAAAACATGTGCAAAGAACAAAGAGCTGCACAAATCGACTGCAGATATGACCACACACGTTAAGATGTAACACGTCACTGAGGCAGGAGAAAAAGCCTTTGTAGCAACCAGCGCTGGGTGGAACTGGCTAATCCCATTAAAAAAAAGGCACCAAAACCCATTGATAAAGGGCCAGCTTTTGTGCTCTCACTTACACTGGGGCAAACCTACTGACCCTGGGGAAAAGGAGCTGAGGGGAGAACCTGGTGCAGTGCAAAGTCCCCGTCCTGGCTTGCAGAGATGGCAGCCTGTGTGGTAAGTGGCAGGGCTGACATGAAAGTGTGTGTGGCACTGGCTTCTCCAAGCTCCCTGCCATCTGAGAGACAGAAGGCCAGAGGAAGCTTGTAAATATACTCACGCCAGGGTGTTACAGCATGTGAATATGCAGAGTTCAGAAGAAAGACAATGAGAGCCGAACAGATACTGTGGTTCTTGGGCAACTGACTGCTCTGAGCTTTGATCCTCAGAGCCTGCAGGCTCTCCCAGGCATCCCTGTATTTCAGCATGCTGCAAAGCTCTGGTTGCTCTTTCCTTGGATGTCTGGTTGAGAAACTGGGGGCCACCGAAGGCAAGGTGCTCGCTTGCACAATCCATGAAGGAAGTTGCTGACCCTGTTCCCAGCCAAGACAGGCATTCACAAGGCCAGGCTGGATGAGGCTTTGAGCAACCTGGTCTAGTGGAAGGTGTCCCTGCCCATGGCAGGGGGGTTGGGACTAGATGACCTTTAAGGTCCCTTCCAACCTATGATTCAGGGATCCCTGGGAAGTAGTGTGCTGCTACCTTGCTTTCAGACTGAAGGAAGGTAGCCACCTCTGTTCTTGTAAGTGATCATGCAAAAGTAAAAAAAAACAAAAAGGAGACTGAACTGACATGAATAGTTCCTGTTGTGCCATTTTATATTCTTTGAGATGTTACATCAGTGATGGCTTACACACAGACTTGCATACTTTGACTATGAATGCCCTGGCCCTGTAGTAACAGCCCCAGCTTATCCCAGCTTCCCTCCAGCTGAGAGGCACCATGTAGCTGAGCGCACATTTGTAGCCTGCCTGCATGTTCACTTGCCAGCCAGAAAGGCTGTGCTGGCTGCCTGGGCCGTCCCTGCCAAATATAACAGCTGAATTTGGCGTGCCCTTCCCTCACTGGGGTCACAAATTTAGGTCTATCTTCTCTTCCCTAACTTAATATTACTTGAAACTGGAATCAAAATTTGTTAGGGAGTGTGTACTGAGAGGAAGGGGAGGGTAAAAGACAGGCAGGCAATCAGGCAACATAATGGCAGGATTCTTAATTCCTAAGCTAAAATTAACCCAATCTTACACAAGCTTTGGTTTGGGGTGAGCCTTGGTTCAGGGTAAGCCTTGGTTCGGGGAACAAACCCTGGTGCCAGGCTGTGGGAAACAGTCCTGGGGCTGCAATGGGATGAGAGGAGAGAGCCCTCCTCCACTCCGGGATACTTCCTGCCTCTTCATTACTGGGCTGTTGCCTTGGGCCACTTATAGGGACATCATCACGGGAGAAGAGTCTCCCTCCATTGTGCTTGTCCTGTGGGGCTCAGGGATACTTCTCAATTCCTAAATTCATATTTGGGTGATCCCCTAGATGAAGAAACCCAGGGAGTGTGGGTTGAAGAGAGCTCCAGCACCCTGCAGCCCTGACTGGGTTGGGTGCACTGGGGAGTCAAGGTGCCCTGTGACGTGGTCAGGCTTGCCCAAGTGCCTGCTGATGGTGGGTGCCAGACTTCTTAGTCTCACTGTCTCAGACCATAGTTTCTTTGTGAGGTCGTTTGCTTGCGTGAAAGGTTTAAAAAATTTGTGTCCGTCTAGTTAATTTTTTTTTTCCACATTGGCCTGTTTCTATATACAAAATGTTTAAAATAAAGGTGGAGAATGCATCTCTGCTTTTTTACAATTCTATTTGGAAGCGTTTGTCACATATAATTACACTTATTTAATTCTGCATGAGCTTTTTGCAGTTCACTTCTAAGCAGATGTTTGTCTACACCTGAAAACATGAGAAGGGCTCAGAGCTGGCTCAGCCAAGGGAGGAGAGACCAATCAACCCACAAATGAATTTTTACAGGGAATATATTTTTAGACTAAGAATTTTAAAACTTGTGTATGCCTGTGAATCTGTTGTACATGAGGCTCTCTTTCTGACTGTCTCCTAGCCCTGCTCCCTACTTTCCTTCTTCTGCCTCTTTCCTACCTCTCCCCCTCCCCATCCTGCCTAAGAAAATTAGCTTTCATTGGGCTTTTATAGCTGCACTTTTAAGTCAGTCAGGATTATTTTCTGGTGCTTAAATTCCTAGTTAACATGTCATGGTGCCATTCAGTGCTGGAAATGATGTAATTTATTGGGTAGCTGGTCAATTGCACAAATAGCTGGAAAAACAAGTTTAGCTTGAAATAAATAACAAGACACAACAGTATATACAGTACAACACCTTGACTCCTGCTGCAAATCTCCTGATTTCTGTTATTCTGCTTTCAGCGCGCCTAGCTGCCTCCTTACATTTGCTACTATGAAATAAGATAATTATAGCACAAGTAAATATTACCCAATCATTCTACAGTAACAACTGTTAAAACAAGCCGTCTTATAAATTTTGCTAACAAAATATACCTCAACCCAATATACACAGAAGGTAAGTTTCTCTGACCTTGAAATAAATTTCAAGAGCAAAGAAAATTACATGCATAACGAACATAGAGTGATGAGAGGCAGAGCTGGGGTCCAGCTCTGTTTCCTCTGACCCCCTGAAATCTCCCTGAGCTAAGCAGCAGAACGATGGTGTGTTTTGGGATAACTTCTCTTTTCATGTACAGTGTCAATAGGAATAGCCCTCTGAGATCATGATTTCCCCTCTTTTCTTCAGCCCAGTGGCTGCACTCAGGCAAATTAACCCTTCTCTTCCCAGGACAACACCGGACTCCAGTTCTTACAGGTGTGATGGCCACACAACATCAGCAGTTTCGTGCAAGGAAACCATAAAGTCTCTTCAAACGAAAGAGCATCCTTTCCCTCTCCCCACCAAACACATTAAAAAAAAAAAAAACCAAAACCAAAACCAAAACCCATCAGCAGAGATCAGAATAAGTAACTCAGTAGTAAACTACTTACATTTCTGTGCAGGAAGTATTGCACAGGCTCATAACATTGTGTACTGCAGAAGGCTGCTCAAATCAGGGACAAACATTTGGACCAAACACAGCAGCAGACCCATTTTGAAATGCTTTAAAGTTTAAATCCAGACAGCACTCTGTAGGTTTGCCTAACTGACTCATGATGAGAAGGCAGTTTCTACTGGGTTAGGCATAGAGGAGAATAAGAAGCCAAAATGCCTGATTGTAAAGATTAATGTCTTTTAGAAGAAAATAAAGATGTTCTGGATCTGTGTGTGGCAGAGAGGGGTCTCAAGGGAGAAGTTAATTATGATATACTGCTTGAATACCATTATGCACTAATTACCAAAAAAAGATGATGGATTTGAAAACCTTTGTGTTACTAAATGCAAGCAGAGTAGGGCCAAGTGTTGGCAGCTTTTGAAAACCCCACTGCAAGAAGCAGCTGGATCATGCATTACTTGGACATCTCCCAACACGCACGTGCTGAGTTTCCAAAACAAATGGTGAAGTACGGCTTCACCCTGCCAGATCCAGGTAACAGAGGGGGTTGGTTGCTCTGGTCACACCTTGAGTGGGATGTAAGGTGGGAAGGATGGTGGGTACAATTTGTACAACGGGTCTGCAAGCTGCAGAGAGTACATGGTCTGGGATTTCAGGAGAGAAGGAGAGCCGTTTCCCAGTTGCTGTCACTCAGAAATGTTCCCTTAGATTTGTCTCTGAGGTCCCTCTAAATGAGGGAGTTGTATGGTGGTAGCCACCCAAGACTCCTCAGGATTCAGTGAAGAAAGAGAACGATCTCAGAAGGTGATCTGAGGTCCAGGGTAGGCTGAAACATCTTTCTAAAAAGCTGACTAAATCTGGTGTTCTTCCCTCTGCCTGGGAAAGTGCCCTTGGGGGGATAGCGGCAGGGTAGATCTGGGCTCACACAGCATGGCTAAAGCCCATGTAAAGTCTACCCTCCACTTCAAATGTGCTATGTGAAGGAGGAGTGGAGTGGACTGGAGGTGAAATACTGCATTCATGTCTGCAATAATGGAGAAGCAGAGCTTATTAGCCCTGGTATACTCCATGCTGCACCTTCTCTGCCCGTCTCTGGACCTGAAGCATGCCTCTTTGCTACTGCCATCTAGGAAGCCAGATGATTGTGCTGCCTCTCAGAGGGGTTTTACAACATGGACTAACATCCCCTAAGGATTGGGACCACTGAAAACAATGGTGTGGCTCATCTTGCTGTCTCTCTATTGTGGTAAACTAAATGTCCTTAAGAACATTTATTGTCATAGAATGGCCCATTTCCTTACCTATTAGACTGATTCACCTGCCAAAAAGGAGCATGTGTCCCAGTTTCACAACCTTTTGCTCATGTTAATCCCTGAATCAGCCTGGAAACTATGGAAGAGTGTTAATTGGCATGAGATAAAAGCCATGTCCCAAATTTTTCATGCCCAGTGTCCATAAGGCCTCTTCAAGGTCCCTGTAACTTGTCCAAGGCCTGCCTGACCTGGAAAGGTTCTAAGGATCCATCCTAGCGGTTTAGCAGAACAGACAGGTACCCTCCAGGCATGAGTACTGTTGGTTACACTAACTCTTAGGTGGCCCCATGGTACCATTTTCTTTGACATGGAGTGACCAGAGGAGTAAACCTTCATGCATATGAGATGCAAAAAATGTGGAGAACAAGCTGAAATACATAAATGCATTTGCTTGCTGAGGAGTGACTTCCCCTGGGATCTGGTCAAATCTGCTGCTTCTGGCAAATTTTAAAAACTCTAGACATACACTGAGGAACATACAGAAGATGTCTGGGAATGGAGTCCATGACTTGGTGACCTCCTCTGGTCAGAAAGCAAACCCACTTTTCCATTACTTTTGATGGGTTGTTGGCTAAAGGAGGAGGATGTACTTTCTGTCCCTCCAAGGAGACTCTTCTGGTTTGTGCGTGCCAGCCATATTCTTCCAGCCCATAAAGTCGAATGGAATTAATTGTCTGACATGTGTCTTTTGTTGTTGTTTTTTGCTGAAAATCTTACTTTCTCATCAAGTGAGACTTTTTTCAGGAAAATCCTCAAGTCTTTATTTTGGACAAAAGTTTATGTTTTGAAAGAAATTTTGGAAAAAAGCGAAGTATTTTTGTTTTATTTTTCTTTCTTTTATTTTTTTCCCGTTTTCAGGAGAACAAGCATTGCTCAACCCTAGTGAGGTGCTGAGCGTGCATCTAGGGAAGAACAACCCCAGACACCAGTGTAAGTGAAAAGAAAAAATAAAGGAACTTGGCAGAAAAGGACCGGGGGTCCTGGTGGGCAGCAAGTTGACCATTAGCCACCAGTGTGCCCCATGGCAAAGAGACAAATGGGATCATAGGCTGCATTAGGAATGTTGCCAGTAGGTCAAGGGAGATGGTCCTTCCATTCTGTTCAGCACCGGTGAGGTCACACCTGGAGTGCTGTGTCCAGTGCTGGGCTGTCCAGCACAAGAGAGACATGGACATACTGGACAGAGTCTAAAGAAGGGCTGCAGAAATGATTAAGAGGCAAGCACCTCTCCTGTGACGAAAAGCTGGGATAGCTGGCACTGTTCAGCCTGGAGAAGAGAAGGCTTAGAGGAATCTTATTAATATATATAATACCTGAAGTGAGAGTGCAAAGACATCAAGGTCAGGCTCTGTCCAGGCTCTGGTCCAGTGACAGGACCAGCGGCAATGGACATAAACTGAAGCACAGGAGGTTCTCTCTGAACATCAGGAAACACTTTTTCACCATGAAGGTGACTGAGCAGTGGCAGAGGTTCCCCAGAGAGGTTGAGGAGTCTCTTGGAGATATTAAAAATCCAACTGGTAGTGGTCCTATGCAGCCTGCTGTGGGTGGCTGCTTGAGCAGGGGAGTTGGACGAGATGATCTCCCAAGGTCCCTTCCAACCTCAGCCCTTCTGTGATTCTGAAAGCCTTCTGGGAGATAACACAGCTATACTGTAGGAAACTAAGGGAGCTGTAATCTTTCCTGGGCTCTCCATAGGCAGCAATCCTTGAAGTCAGCTATTCCCAGAATGGATTCAATCTTTTGAGAGAAGTACTTACTTTGCTGCAAAATGGAGAAACAAGACATGCAGAGTGGTCAGGAGATGGGGACCTGGGAGTGAATGTGGGATGACGATGATGTGAGAGGCGCCTTGAGCTGGGTTTAAAAGGAGGGAAGAGGTTCCCAGGCAGTTGTCTTGGCAGAGGCAGAGCCTGCTACACCACCTGAACAAGGCAGTGTGGGAAGGCAGCTGCGCTACTCCCATCAGAAGCACTAGCTTGTTCAGTGCTACCTGGTGCCCTGCCATGGGACCAGCTCTCTCCTAACTCGTTTCACACCTGACATTCAAAGGTAGGCATTCAAAATGCCCTCAGCACAGCTTTCTAGTCAAAACACCCAGAGTCAACGTGCAGACCTGACTACATCCAGCCAGAAATGGAACAGGCTCTGCTGGTTTTAGAGCGCAAATGTTTCCTGCCTTGATGGAAAGACCTAGATTTGTTATTGCAAAGCTAGGGGCAATTTTGCAAAGCCAAGCTTACACCAGCGAGAGAAGAAAAGAGAGCAACACACTGTGTAAGGGTGGAGAACAGGAGCATGGGATTTGGGGTGTGTGGTTTTGGGTGTGCATGTAAATTGTTTGTGTGGGCAATTTGCTGTTTTTACAGTAAAAAATCCTGATCTTCCAAAACTGCCTGTATGGAAAAAAAGGGAGTGCAATTTTCACTACTCAGATTTATAATCTGCTCTCAAAAGTATGCCCACAGGAAGCAAAATTAGAATTTTCTTCTCAGGACAGTGCTAGCTCAGGAGTTTAAAATACATCTTGAGCTAACATTTTCGTGACTCATCCTGCATCACCGAATAAAGATATACATGATGTGAGCACTGCAGATTTAGGAATGAGACAGGGTTGTTTTGTGCCTTGCTCCACTACTGAGAATGTTCTGATTCTGCCACCAGTGGTTCATTAGGGCGAGTCTGTCCCTGGTACAGCTCCACAGGACACGAAGGAGAGATGACTCTGGTCCTATAAGCACCCTGTTAAGATCTGAGCTACCAAAATACACGACTATGGATTTTTGTGGTCCTTTTATGGGTATGATTGCACAGTATACTTAGGTACCAGCTAAGTCTTAACATCCTCAAATGGAAAAATTAACTCCAGTTTCTACGCATGAAATTATTCTGTTTAACAGGAGTGTATTTATCAATACACTACAACAGGGTGTAAAATATGTTTGGTTTGTAATTATACCAGCTGTGCTGGGAGAATAAACCAGGGGTCAAACAAGGCCACATGTTTAATCAGAGGTCTCACAGGGCTATGAATACGAGGAAAACTGATCTTTTTTTGTGATATCAATACAATGCAGTCATCCTGTGTGGGTTTTGCATACCATCCTGTCCACAGCCAGAGAAGTGACTTCTATTTCAGGAAGAATTAAAGCAAAAGCAAAGGAAGAGCAAGGAGGTGAGGGGGTTGATCTGGAGGAGATGATGATAAATCCCACTGCATCTTGTAAAACCCTCCTGCTCTTTCCTCCACAGTGGCATTATTTTCCCATCAAAACCACTTCCTTATTAAACAATTAAGCTTTGTGTTTGGAATCTAAACATAGTTTTCGGGGTAAGGGAGAGAGGGACTGGGTGGCTCAGGGTTTGGCAGTAATAGAGTCAAGAGTCTACAGTGGTTTGAATTTGATCCAGGTTGTGTTGCCCTCAATTTATTAACCATCCTGGTGCAGGGGAATCACCATCCCCTCCATAATGTTTTGATGGGTCTACCCTGTAGTAACATCAAGCAAGATAAAATAGAGCACATTTCTAACTGATATTTAACTGATTTCAGAAGATAATTCTTGAGAATTCATGTCCCTCTGTAATGGAAACTCAGCTCAATAGCCAAGCGAATGCTAAATAAATTAATATAGATATTCAGTCCCGACATTTGATTACAAATGTGATAAGGATGGAAAAGCAATGAGCCAGGAGGTTACATCTGCACATGCAATCTGTATGTCCTCTGATAGCTGTGGGGATGCAGCATGGTAAATCTGGCATCACTGCATGGATGGTCTGATGTGTTTCCATGAGCAAAGTAGCCACAAACTCAGCTTGTGTTGCACAGCCACTGAGCTCTGCCACAGGAGAGGTCTTGCCTTCTCCCATCAGCTAAGGGACATGCAGCACCTGCCTGGCCTCCAGGCTGAGCCCTGGTGTGGCAGTGGTCCAGTGTGAGCTCTTTCCACCCCCCAGCCTCGAGCTGCACCTAGGGCTAACTTCCCTCGTGCTGCTCAGCCTGTGCAGCCTCAGCGTGAACAGCTTGCAGAAGGGCCGCCGGCCAAGAATTATTTAATGATTCTGCAAAATAAATTTGTGAAATCATAAGTGCTCTGCAGAAATTCACTCCTCAAATCAAAAGTAAAATATATATATATACAGACAAATGGAGAAGGACAATCTGGCAAATGTCTTGCTCTGAATAATTTACTTGTCTCCACAATAAAGCCCAGCCTCACCTCCTCTGTTCCCTAACCAGAGGCTGTGGGGACAGCTATGTTGCTACTGTCCATGCTGGTAATTGTCTGTGGCCTGAGATACTCCCTTGCTTTTCAGTGCCATCAATGTGGCAACCTCCCCTTCTATGTAATTATTATTAATATCCTTTTTTTTCTTTTCCCAAATGCTTGGAAAATGATGAGATAGTTTGCTAACAAACAATTTTCATGAAAGAAACAGCTGGGTTGTTCTACTTCTAGCTCTTTACAAAGGCTTTCTGCATGTCTGTTGAGCCGGGGTGTAGCGTGATGAGCTGTTTCTGTTGAGAAACCAGAGTTTACAGAATAAACAGAGTTGAGGTAAACCCTGATTATGGGGAAAGTCTGTGCGTTAGGCTCCCTTGCAGCCTTAACTCACACGACTGGCCTGTATTTTTGGAAACACTTCCAAGGTTTTTCCTTTGTGAATTGGTGCAAATGGCTTGTTGGAGCCAGGCGTGCCTAAATTCTCACTGACTTTTCCTTAATCTCTTTGACTTGAGCAGGGCCTCAGACAGGCGCGAGGAGATCAAGGGGGTCCCTGGGGAGTGCTCAGCTGGCGAGGTACCGTCCAGCAGAACCAGCTCCACGCTTCCAGCTCCCAGACGCGCACATCACTGTGTACTTTCCTAAATGGGAGAAGAAGTAAAGCAATGTCAATAAGCTAAAGGGAATTATCTCATGTACAAGGAACAGCAAGCTCTGTGTTTTCCCTTGTTTGCTCTGGGATTTTCACTCTTTGTACTAAATTCAACGCGCTAGAGATCGAGCGCAGCCCCCCACCCTAAGGGCCACATTCAGACATGTCAGGTCCTTGGGGTGGGAGTAGCGGGGAGAGGGGATCTGATGAAAACTCAGCTCTAAGGGGAAGCGGTGGAACTCAAGCAGCTCTTTTTCTTGGACTTTGCGCCTCTGTAGAACCTAACCGCAGCCTAAGTACCCTTGCCGCTGCCAGCTCTTCTCACCAGGGCATTGCGACATGGGGTAGAAACAGTCCCCCTTGCCTCCAGCTCCTCTGGCTCATCTCCAGGCTCTGCCTGAGCCCCCACACGATGAAAGTGCTCAGAGACTAAAACCTTTTTATCACACAGCTATTGATTTTTTGCAGAGTTGCTAATATTGGTGTAGGTGGGATGAGGCATGTGCTGGTGTGCCTCACCAGCCCGGAAAAGATCACACAATTCAAATGCCAATGTAAGAGCCTGATTGCCCACTCTGTCACGCAGTGGGAGTTACACAAGTGTCCTTGGTGGGCGTGAAACACTAGATCTTTATTTGGACAGCCAAAAAGCCCGAGGTCTGGTGTAAATTGTACTTCAGTCCTTGCCTTAACAAAATCTCTCCCCTCTTCGTTGTGGGATAACCTGTAACGGGGCTGGGGTGAGATCTCTAGGTTGTGTGGCATTAGTTTCTGCTCTTTCCAGCCCAGTGGGATTTTTGCAGTGTTGAAGCCAGGAGGTGAGTGGCTTTCTAACTAAATACTCCAAGATTTCTGTTTGTTTGATTTTGCTCAGAGGAAGGTTCAAAGATAGAAGGCTGATTAAGAATGATGATGTGCTCCCACTCTGTTTCTGGCTGTCCTTTAGCCAGACCTTCAAAGAGAGTTTTATTTGTTTGTGTTATGAACTGAGTTTCTTGAGGTCTGTGCTTACAGGAGGCCGTGATATTACCTGGGAATTATTAATTGGGAGATGCTTACTACCTTCTGCTGCTCAAAAACAACTAGAACATGTTTGTGAAATATGAAAGAAAAATGGAAACAATTTCCTATTTGCTCTCTTTGAAGTTAAGGGGGAAAAAACCCTCAGAGTATAGCTGAATTACCACATAAAGCAACTTTTTTTTTTTTTTATTATGTAAAGATCAAAGTAGAGAGAGAAAAGTATTGCAAGGAGTTTACTTTGATGAGTTTGGTTAAAAATCAAAACTTGGTTTGATGAGGGAGATACAGACACAAAGCACTATGTGCCATGGATTTGCTGAATATGTTAAAAAAGTGCTGAGCAGTATTAAATTAATGCAAAACTGAAGATTACACAAGGGTAAACACTGCAGCTAATGTTTGACTAGAGCTGAACTGAGGGCTGAGTGCCTCCACTTAATTTGCAGACCATGCCCACGGCAACCCCCAGGAGGCTGGGAGTGGAGGAGACAGACATTTTATAGTGAGGAGCCACATTATTATTTTTAAATTTAGGGAAAAAGAAAAAAAGGATTCTGGCTAAAGTTACTACTTCTAAACATTGGGGAGAGGGAACCAAGAGAAGAAAGAAGGAACAGTGAATATCTTTTGGACTTGAAAAGAAAGATCTGCTAAGCTAATACCCAGTAGGTGTGAACGTCTCTAGTAAATACTAGCTCATAAATAGAACTGTGAAAATCAGCATCGTTCAAAAGGCGTGCTGCAGATAGCTTTTCAGCCTGAAAGGGACTTGCAGACACTGCTCAAGCATGTGCATGAGAAGCGTGCTTTCCATGAGCGTTCATTTACATACCATCCAGCAACGAAACGGTTGTGGTTAGTGAACATGGTGGCATAGGCAAAGCAGTGAAATACAAAGTGGCTTTCAAGTTCAAATGAATATTTGAAAATTATTTCTTCCACTCCACCCAGCTTGGACCATGACACATTTTCCTTCCCTCGCAAGACAGGCCATCCCCATCACACTTCGTGGTGGACTGCTACTGCCTTCTGGAAGGAAAAGCACAAAAGTCTGCTCTTGCTTTGCAATTAAGGGTTTTGTATGAGATCTTCCACTTACTAAGTGCACTTTTGAGCCCCTGACAATCTGTTGCAAATCCTATTTGCATGAGTGGTTTGAGAATTGAAAGGAAAGAGAGGAGGGCAGCACCAGGCTGGGACTGTAGCTTGTTTAAACTTATACCTCAGATAACTTTTTTTTTGGCCATTGAAGCCCTAAGTGCCTTTTAAGCATGATATGCTATGTCTTCAGTAGCACAGCAATGGATATCTTTAGATTGGGTTTTCATCATATACTTTAATTTTCTAGACCGGGGGATGACCATAATTGCTGAACAATTCAATGTAATGGAATGGGCTAATTCAGCGCTTTTTACTGCATTTTTCCACATAATATCTAAAATCTTTCTTTCCACCGTAACCCATGTTTATGAAAGCAAGTACTTAACCCGCACATTTCCTGGGCTTGAATCATTTCCTTAATAAGGCATAAAATTTTGCAAAATCACTCCCCTTACATTAACACATCATTATAAGGAGATATCAGTGTTTAGCACGTCAGAGGCATACGCTAGTCTGTGCAATGTACAGCTACACCACTCAGATTCAGAGCCATGTATCGTGGCTTTTGAATAATAATTCTGCAAAAGCAAGACCTTTTCTTACTTTCTTTTTTCTTTTTTTTTTTTTTTTTTTTAATTCAATGGGTTCTTCCTCGCTGTTATAGGCTGTTCTATACAGGATGAAGTATTGAAGTATGTCAAACATGCTAGCTTTACTTTTAGTTTTGGCTTTGGGTCTGATAAGTAGAAACAAAGCAGCAAGCAATGGCTATGATTTGAAACTGCTACAACTGCAGTTCATAAAATAATATTAAAAGATGACAAAATCCATAAAAATCTCTGTGTTCCCTTTTGTTGTTCTGTTCTGTCAGACAGGAATCTCCTTTTCCAGGAAGACACTGGAAAGGCTGATATATCACTTAGAAAAAAAAAAAAAAAAGGTACACAAATCAGAATTTCTCCTGTCATGGGTCTGTGAATGTATTGTAGAGCTGTAGGACTTAAATGTCCAGTGCCCAGTGATGTGGGCACACAGGTAGGGTAACTCCTGGGGGAAATTCCTCTGACATCAGATTTGCTTGGTTACACTGACTTCATCATGTGTTTGGTGGCTGGTCTTCATGCAGATTTCTCACTGCTGTGTGAACTTTGCTTTGGAACAAAACTTCTTACCAGAGCAGTTTTGCTGCAACAGCCTTTTGCATAGATGGGGTCACTGATCTGAAATCTCTATACCTCCCTGTGAGTTGAACACCCCTCTGTCCATGGAAAGCGTGGAGTGATCAAGCCTCTGTGGAGACAGCTCCAGGGATGTGAGTCTGAGCCTTGCTTTGACATTGTGCACTTCTGAGCTCTGTTAACTCAAACCACTGTACACACAAGGTGTTTCCTAGGAGAAGGTCTCACAGCTTTTCAAAAGTATGAGTCAAACAAGTCAAATTTTGGTTCGTTTCTGACTGGGGACAGAACTCAGATTTGCCTGCATTTCGGTCACTTGGGCCATCTATCCCAGGAGCCAACTCTTGCTTACAAGAAGGCCACTCAGCAGCTTTGTTCCTGGCTAAATTATAGTGGGCTTCAGCTTATATTAATAAAAATCTGTAAGTTGTCATCATTTCATAAGCTAACACAAATCAGACTCTTTGCTGGTGTCCCTGAGCCTTCTCCTATTTTGTGAGCACACAGGCTGGGTTTTGACTGTTAAAGACACATCTGCATGAGCACACCAGAAGATAAAAAGAATACCAGGTTTAATGAAGACCTAAGTGATACAGGGTTAATGAAAAGTAAACCCATGAGGGCTTGCCACAACCAGAATTAGTGTTGGTAGCCTGCTGGGTCAGTTCATTATAGTGTGTTCAGAGTTAGGATGAGTGGCTAGCAGCATATTACTACAGCAAGGCTATTTGTGTGGGACTGGGCTTGGTTCTCTTGGAAATGTGAAATCATAATTATTGGGTTCCATTCAGTTTGAAGCAATCCAGAAATGATACATCTTCTGAGTGTGTGGGAGGAGCATTTCCTTCTTTTCCTTCTCTCTTGCTCTCTCTCTCACACGTCTTTTTCTATTTCTTGATCCTAATGTGTGACAGTAGATAGTACTGGGAGAATTATTCATACTGAATAATTTTGTTGATATATTTCACCCTGGAAACTCTTCAAGCACATTGTGATTTCTCTCGAAAGCGTTTGAAAAATGCCACTAACTGTAAGCCACGTGGTATGGTTTCCCTTCCCTAGTTGGATGACTGGCTCTGTGATGATGAGAGTGCTAAAATGGGTTAGGAATGTGAAGCATGTCCGGATCTTGCAAATTTTTCATGAGTCACGGGATTTCCACAGGTCAGAGCCTATTCCTTTGGTTAAAAAAAAAAAAATAATGGAAACTTCATCTCTGACATGAATTTCAGTCCAGACCAAGAAAAATCCCACTCCCCCTCACTCTATTTTTCTGTGTTCCGGGTAAAAGCAGCCCATGAAAGACCAAGTTGGCCAAGTTCATCCGAGTTGCATAAGTAGTTCTGTTAGGGACACTTAGTTCCTACAGATTTTCTTCAGGCACATCAGAGAAGTCCTACCAAAGGGTTTGGGGAGAGCAGTCTGAGCAGAAATCCAGTTCCTCACCAAACACCACTGAGCCCACTGGGAGAGGAGCGCATGCTCCAACTGAATGAAAATCTTCAAAGCTTAATCTTTATTCATAGTCTGAAAATACACCATTGAACAACAAGGAACTGTGGGTTTTGTGGGTGAAAAATGGTTGACACTGTCAGTGCTCACAGGCAGCAGATAACTGGGTGTATGTATGTGTGTGGGTGAATGTCCTAAACCAACCTTTTGAACACTCAAGCTACTTACTAGCTGCAACTGGTACAGGCTGATTGTGAGTTTTGGGCCTAAACAAAAGTAGCATGTCCTGAATTCTCCGGTTAGTAAAGAGATGTGGAACAGAGACACCTATTAGGAGACTGATCACATGTTGTGCTTTTGCACATAAATTGTTTAGATTATGAAATACGGGGCTTGGTGTCCTGGAAAGCAGAGTTGCCCCAGAAGAAGGGCTCCCATAAAGAAGTGGTAATGGAAAAGAGAAGGATGGTCAGAAAGAGGAAAGTGATGATCCTGGTAGGAGGAAATCCCCCTGGTAGTGGGAAAGTTCCTGGATCATAAGATCATAAAATCATATAATCACAGAATGGTTTAGGTTGGAAGGGACCTTAAAGACCATCTAGGTCCAACCCCCCTGCCATGAGCAGGGACACCTTCCACTAGACCAGGTTGCTCAAAGCCTCATCCAGTCTGGCCCTGAACACTCCCAGGGATGGGGCATCCACAGCTTCTCTGGGAAACCTGTTCCAGTGCCTCACCACCCTCTCTGTTCATTGCCACCTGTCCAGCTCAGTCACAGCGTTGTGGTCAGCCGAAGTGAGAATGGCATGAGGTTGTGCATCAGAAATCCTATGTACAGTCCCATTGCAAGTGTTATTTTACATGTGCTTTCCCTCTCTGTCCAGGGGTGTGCAGAGCTTGGTGACTGTGCTCTCCCTTCTAATCCATCCACCTTCTAGCCCTGGGGTTATCCTGACATGGTCAATTTGTGCTTGCAAACGTATTTGCAATATAGTGATGCAACAATATAAGATTTGAAATATGGTCATTAATCCAGGCTGGCACTTTTTAGGCAACGTGTAAACATGCAGCATACATGTCCCTGCTTTGAGGACTATTGTTGAGGAAACTAGACAAATGACAGAAAAGTACAGGAGGGAGTAACAACAGTCTCCGGGTTCATCAAAGGTCAGCAGCATGACAGGTCTAATTCCTCCTGACACTGAACTACTGTCTCCTCACATTTTTGGTCTGGTAAACAACTATCCAACACCAAATGCCTTGTGGCCTTCATGTACCTTTAGCATCAAATGTCTAGCTGAAAGCACTGCTAGTTTGATATGGCTCTCTGGACCTTAGCCAGGGCCCTCTTTCCAGATAATGTTTCTATCATGTTCAACTACACATGGTTACACTTGGGTGGAGAAATGCTCTAAAAAGTTCATCTGTAATTTGGATAGAATTGTTTCAAATGAAAAGATATGAAAAAGTGCTGAATGATCTGGGGAGTGAAAAAATCCCACTGAAGAACTGGAAAACTAAGGATAATGTTGATCATCATGGTATGACTGAACTGCAAAGGGATAAAAAAGCCATCAGTAAATAAGCTAATGGCAACACACTTTCTTTATGTGTGTGTTTCATTCTTTACTTTGTTTCTTAGGTCTGTATCCAGGTCCTGGTCCTTTCCCTCTCTTCTCTTCCCAGCTGTAACAAGGAAGGAGTCAGGATGGTTATAGCTCTGATGGTGGGAGGGAGGAAGCATCCTGTATTGACCCCAACTGACATCGTTAATGCTGCTGATGGTGCATTGAGGAGATTTGCCTAGTTACTAGCTGTCTTTCCAACCCACAAGGAACTAGTTAAACTGGGGCTGGTTGCTAGACCCCTGATTTACAATTTAGGAAGAAGCTGCTGCCTAGACAGTTTCTGTGGATGGGTTGTTGGTGCTGTCAGCAAACTACTGAGGGGACCTGACAGTACAGACCTTACAGGTGACATATCCTTATCCTCATTCCCAGGGTGGGTGACCTCTCAGACAGAGAAGCTAAAGCCAAGAGAAAGGGAAAAAAGAGAAAGAGGAAGGGTATGGGAGAGTACAGGAAAGAGAAGAAGAATTTAAAAAAAAATAAAAAAGGAGTTTAAAATGAAGACTCACAAAGAGTCTTTTGCTGAGGAGTCTTGAGCTTGGCATAGCACAGAAGGGTACCAGTAATGCACCAGCAGAAGCATACAAGCAGGTTAATGTCTCTAGAATAAAGTATGAGCCAGAAATAACAGGGTCTTACAAATAGCAAGCTACAGCTGGTCAGAAAGCCTGCACAATAACACATCATTACATTTAGCAATCACCGTGTATACATAAGCCTGACCCCACTTCCCAGCAAACAGTGGGGATGCGCAGAAAAAGTTTTGCTCCAGGTGATAACCCAGCACTGGGGTGAGACAGTGCCCAGGTGCAGAGGAGGGGCCCTAAGCCCCACTTGCTGAGGATGCTCTGCTTTATGGGTACAGCACCAGAGCCAGCATTTGCATGAAAAAGTCTGCCAACCAAAAGGCTGGCTGTTAGAATAACATTGCAGAGTTTTGACAACATAGCAAAGCAACGAGCAGGACAAAGACTATTCTTTTTTGTTTGGTTTTCTTATCCACTGGGAGCAGTGCAGGCATAGATGAATTTTTCTGGGTATTTCTTTTGACAATGAGATTCCTCTTTATGGCAAAACTAGAGATATTGCATCAAGAGAAAAGAGGTGGAGTCCCTTATGCCTTAAAATGCAAAGAGAGCCAGAACTTACTTTTTGAAGTAGTTCATATTGTATTTTTGTCAATAAATTCTAACTTTATGATTTCTAAATACCAGTTCTCCCTGACACATGTTCATTTGCCTCCTAACATGCTATGCATATACCAGTCTATTTTTTCAAGAAATATAGTCTGAAAATAGTCAGCATTTATAAGGGTAATGGCAGCTATTTCCCTGCTCCCCCATGCCATTTTAATATGGTGAAAGCACAAAGGAAGCCACCTGGATATGAAATATTGTGCCTGAAAAAAAATCCATATGGGTGGAGAAATTTAAAAATGACGGGAATGGAACAGTAACCTATTCACATGTATAACAGCATCCATCCAGCAAATGGCTCGCTGTGCAGTCACTGGGAAACCAAGGGCCTATCTCCCGGACTCTCTACCTAGCTCTGTTTTTTCACAGTCCATGAAGGCACTACCAGCTTTTGAGGAGGCAAAAACCTGGTGCAGGGAATTAAGAGTAACTGATGTAAGGGACTTACACCCTGAGAAGGTCAGTATCTCTGTCAGCTGAATATTTACATGCCTGTCAGAGTGGGGTCTGGCTCAATGGGGCTGTTCAGGAGCAAAGGCAGATGGCAAAACAGGATTGCCCAAAAGCAGGAGTTTTCACTGAGAGTTGGCCAAGATCAAAGGAAAATGGCACCGCTGGGCTGACCAGGTTGTGGCAAGCTATACCTGAGTAGGAACAAAACTCTATGTGGTCTGTCCATCTGTAGTTTCTTGCAGGATGAGGGCTGTAATTTTTTCTGAGAGACTTGGTGATTCAGGAAAATAAAATTAGTCTCTTTTTCTTAGCGTGAGTACTCTTTTCAGGATGTTCTTGTGCCCAAGACAGAAAATGTTTTCATAAATATATGAAATTCAAAAGGTCATTGACAAACAAGCAAACAATCAGGCAGCAAGAATAGAGAAGACATCTGTCCCTACACAACAATGTGGTTGATATTATAGGGAATCAAGAAAGTCTCAGCAATAGACTGAACTTACAATATGTAGTTAATGTGTAAAGGACACCCAAAAAAGAAGAAAGAGGGCATTTATTGTCTGCAACCCAAGGATGTTTTCCAAAGGATGTGATAACTTTGTAAGAGTAAGAAATGGGGGGTTAATACTAAGGAGTAAGCATATATATATACTATGAATTAGATAAAAAACAAGGAACAGCTACAACACGGTCTCAGAAGGACCTGCATCCCAAGACATTATAACATAGTCTTGCTTTATGAACAGATCCAGACAAAATGGAGTCCTTAAGTTGGGAGAACAGTGACTGGAGAGAGAAGGTTTGGCTTCATTTGTCCCAGGGAAGGACCCTCTCCTCCTGGCACCTCCTGGCTGTTCCCATGTTTGTTCGAATGGAGAAGGCACCGAGTTGAGTGGTTGCAACCAGAATGTGATGCTGCATCTTTATTTAACACCTGATCATTAATGACTGAACAATTAGGGTTCCTCACACCAAATTGCCTGATAATCTACTGCCTCTTCTCGGCCTGTTTCCACTGATGTTGCTTTAAACCCTTGTGATGCCATTGATTTCAGTGGAGCTAATCTGAAAGGTACACACATGGGACAGAGATAAGAATCACTTCACTCCTGTGCTGAATGACATGGTCTGCACTTCATAGTTGGCAAAGGCACATGTTTAGTGGCACCGCCACACACTTGAGATAGTAGATGTTGAAATTACATTAATTTGAATTGAATATTCCAAGCAAAACTACTGCCAAAACACACACCCGTTTTGGTAGCAAGGATGGAGGGAAGCCAGCGCTCCTCCTTCAGCCCCCCACAAAGAGTTCATGCAGAGTCTTAAAAAAGTTACTGAATGCCTAAAGTGGGGGAATGTCATCGTCACCTGACAGTAATGATCACATTTCATGGTAAATAATTACCAGCTCCCAAATACAAATGTGAGCTGCTTAAACTGCCATAATTCATGGCAACATGCTTTCTGCCTCCAGCCATAAATCACAATTTTTGCTGGAGTGTGGGTGAAAGAGCCATCTGTGCAGATTTGCAGCAAAGCCTCCAAAAAGCCCAATTTGTCAATATTATGTTCATCTTTCTGCCCATCCTGGCTGGCCCAAGCTCTTCTGAACAAGGTTCCTGTTCCTTCCTCTCAGTGCAGGTCATCAGGATGGGCCCTCCAACATGCGCATCCAACTCTAAAGCACTCGTTCCCATTGTCCGCCTACAGCGCTGTAAGGCTGTATTTAACCCACGCACATTGGTGACCATCCATATTAACATGTCACTGATGGGACTTGCTGGGCTTTCTGCAGCACAGTATTTATTATGAGACTAGCAGATATTATTCATTTTTTGCCTGGAGGCATGCCCAATAGCAAGGTGCCTCAGCAAGCTCACAGGGCAGCGATACTCCTACCTTAGCATTCACATCTTTGCTTCGGTCCAAGTGACTCATATACAGTGCTACAGCTGTTTCAGCGTTCTGTTTTTTTTAAAGCCTGCTCTATTGGTGACTAAAGCTTATGTAAGTAATCCAAAACCTCAGTATCTACAGTATAAAAGCACCACAAGAAACCCCTCTCAGACCTTAAGCTTCTGTAGGATTTAATTTGGGGGAATTTTATTTGAAAATGCAATATCCTTTTCCTCCCCCCTTCCCCCTCTCCCCACTTCTTTCTTTCCTATGCGGAATTAAAAGAGCAGATCTTGGATGGAAACGCACTATTTATAAAAAATGAGCTTACCTCATTTGTGTAAGAAAGGAAAGACTGTCAACCTTGATTAGAAAGCAGTAATTCTTAAAAGGAGTCAAGTAAGGTTTAATATTATTTTTTTCTCTAGGCCTGAAATTATAGAAATATAGAAATATAGAAATTTTCAGAAATTTTAAATAAAATTGCAACATGAATATGCATTCTGAATTTTAGTACAACTATAGCTAACTACAGCTCTACGACAGTAGACTTACCCTGAAGTATTGCAGTGCTGAATCAGGTCCTAAGTGTCATTCCTTTATCTGGTTATTTCATTCACCTTTTTAGCTCATGCTTCTTGGCACAATGGTGCGATATGGTCCACACAAAATTGGTTTTAAAATGATTTAGTTAAACTGGCATGAGACGTGGTCACTCAGACCTATTTAAATCTGCTCTGTATCAATTTAGTTTAAGTCATTTCCTGATCAGATTAAGCTAAATCAATGCAAACCAACTTTAAATAGATTCCAGTGTTTGCACTGGCTTAACTAATTTGATTTTAAAACACACCTTTAACTAAACCAGTGCAATTCTGAGTGTGGAAAAGGCTTTGCAAGGCAGAACTACTTGTCCATGATAATTGGTTAATGTTTTACTACCCTGTTGTGCTAATGGTGACCTATAAAATGCAGTGAAAAAGCAATGCTATGCCTAAGAAGCGTGACAGTAGGTGAGACATAAAAAAAATGCTGTGTCTTTGCTATGGCTTGGGGCAGTCCAGATGTGGGAAGATAGTTGTGGCCTGTAGCAAGTGGCAAGTGGCAAGTAGCATATTTACAGTGAAGATGTGTTTCACTTATGAAATGGGCTACTCCCTAGAGAAACAATAGCTGTAGGAGAAGACAGTTTTACCTGCAGCTTAGGGGTTGTTTCAGTCCTCTTTTTATTTTGTTTCCCCATTTCTGACTTGGCTGTTCTGAACATTTCTCACAATTTTGTTAGCAAGGGGCAACATTTTTCCAGGAAAGAGAGTGGAGAAACATTATAAGAAAACTTTACTCAAAGACTTGCAGTTTATCCCAAGGTTAGAATTATGACTGTTCTTTGGGTTGTTCGGATTGGGTTTTTTTTGCCATCTCCATGAGCATTGTTGTGTATACTTTGCTAGTCACATAAATTCTATGCTTGACTCAAACTCAGAAATTAGCACAGCATTTTTGGTTAACAGCCCAAAAGTATTAGAAGCATACATGACCTCCCATAAATGATTGATGTTCCAAATAACAGACTAGCCAGGAAGCAAATGCATTGCTATTGCCATTTTGCTAACAGAACGGAAATGCAGGGAAGCAAAAAAGTGAGATCCAGTCCCTCTCCCCTGTGCATCTTGCACGTCAAGTAGCCATGCAACATCTTCCTGGACTGCCTGTAGAGGTGGGTGGGAACCAAAGGGGCAGAGAGGGATGCACTCAGGATCACTTTGGTTGCTCCATCGTTCTGCTGATTCTACAGGAGCATTGAGCTTCTCCTCTGCTGGTCATGTATCCTTAAGCAAGGTTTCTTCTTCCTCCTTTAAGGATTGAGAGATCCTTAAAACTTTCTGTGCCTCCACATACAGATTGTCCTGTTTTCTTGTGATGTGTTTTGTATCATGTTTGATTAGGTCAAAGCAACATGGATGTTATGAGACTAACCAGGTGTTAAAAAAAATCCATCTTCTCCATAGTATGAAAATTAAAAGGTTTTGTTAGTGTCTTAGAAGTCTGTTAAAAAAAAATAAAAATAATAAAAAAGAGAGGTTGTCAGGCTGGAAGCATTGTGCAAATTTAGGGATGGTGCCAACAGCTGAAGCAGGACATGACCTGTGCCACCCTGCAATGTCCCATTGTTGTATGGGCAGGATGAGAACCCTCTGCTTTGGAGAAGGAGGGTAATCAGAGCTGTTATCCCCATCCTCTCAGGAAAGCTGAAGCAGAAAAGATACTGCCTTAAACACTTCATTGGAAGTAAAGGAGAAAGGCTGCACAGAAACCTTGAAAACACTGTGAGGAGATAAAGCAGCTTTAGAGGACCTTGACGAACAAGTGTCAAATAAAATGGTGTAGGCATATCCTACATGGTCTCCTGCATGTGTCTCCCAGCTCTGAAGGATAAGGACATGGTGGAAGATACAGTTCTCCATCCCAAAACAGGTCAGTGGGCTCAGACCAAGCCTTGTGCTCTGTGGGCTTGTTGACTAGTAGGTAACTTAGGTATTGGTGCACGGTGAGGATACACATTTCTGCCTGGGAGAAGTCAATAGCACGGCATCATTCCACTTGTTTGGTTTCATTGTGGAAAACATAATTAGAAATATCCTTATTTACATACAATGCAGATGTAAAGCAGACTTTCTTTTCAATTTGATGGGGGACAGTTTGCTGTCCATAGGCCAGTGTCACCCAGGAAGTGCTTGGTGGCAGCCTGCAGCTGTTCTCCCATTTTAATGACTGGAATGAGCCTATGGATCTCAAACACCACAAAGCAATGCCTTTTTGTGACTAAGTGGTGTTTACTCTCATTGTGATGAAACAGATGATGAGTCTGAAGCAGCACACAGAGAATTCAGCTGCTATCACAGAGAAAACACACGCTCAGGACCTCTTCTTCACTATGGGATTAAAGCCTGCAATTGCCTCTACTGGGCTGTTGTTCTTCGTGTTGTGATGCTGCCAAGACTTCCAAATGATAGGTGGGGCTGAACGCTGTCAGCACAATTAGGGACCCTGTGAGACCCAAGCCCTGGCCCCTGAAGCTGAACAGCTCAACTGGTAAGGTGTAGAAGAATGGGGTGAGAAACAGAGGTATGGAGAGATGGAGCAACTTTTGCAAGGTCATGAAATAAGCCAGTAGCAGAGACAAAATTAAATGAAATTTAAGTCTGGTGTAAGACGCTATTCACTCATCATTTAAGAAACAGATGTGAAACACCCTTTGATGGGGCTCAGACCTGCTCATGTACACGTACAATGAAGGCAGGCTAGAATTTCAGTCTTTAGTCAGAAATACCTCAGCTAACCAGCTATGCTGAGACTCCAGCTCTTCCTGTCACAAGACTTATGATATCATCTCTATTCAAAATTGCACAGAAGACTGAAAGTTGGACCAAAGTTTGACCTTGTTAGTGATGCAGAAAAAGTCTGGACAGTGCAAATGTGGAAGAATTGCAGGGACCAGTGTGAGAACAGGTAAACATAACCAAATATGGAGGCAAGTGCACACACTCTTGCTTTTCTAACCGTAAGTGATCTCCTAGGGAAAAATCATGATTCCTCAAAGGACTTACCCCTAGCCGCCACTGAAGTCTGTGGAGAGGCTCCTCCAGGTGTCTGTGGAGCTGGATCAGGCCTTTAGAGAGAACAGGTATTATTCTGGTGAATGAAAAAATGTGTCCAGTGCCCATAGAAAGCTGCAAAGATAACGGTGGGGTGCTCTACAGAACTGTGAGTTCACACTCACAGAGACACTCAGCTCTGTACCAGCAACACACCCACATTATTCTTGCAAACTCCTGAATGGAAACTATCCAAAAACAATACCACAAAATACATATCTGTCCTTCTCTTTGTGATAGGCAGTGGTGTAGTTAAGGGTAGACTTGGTTAGACAGAGTATAATCACTTTTTATTTTTGGAGGCAAAACTTTTCTTGCTTTTTGGCAGCTGTAAGTGTGGGTATGCCAGGGGGGAAAAAAAAAATCCAAAACCAACAGCCTTGTTTACCTTACATAGCTTCCAACCCTTTCGCTTACTGAAACTCTCCCCGGATGCTCTCCTTTATGTACACCATGGTATACCTGATGGTGCTGTGATAGAAGCCTTGATAATATCCCAATAGAAGCCTTGATAATATCCCAAATGCTCAATAAATCATTGTCTTCGTATAATTGTCTGGGATGCTAATTAAACAAAACAAAAGAAAACCAGAAATTTGCCTACAGACTCCTTTTCTCCCCTTGCAGGTCATATTCTTGCCAGTACCAAGGGCGGCTGGCTCTCTCAGCCGTCTCCTGTCTGACTGGTCTCCTGCTGGAAAGCATGAAACGTCATCGCTCTTCACAAGAGTTTGTCTTCATGGCTCATGTTTCCAGAATTGCAGCCACATTGACGTAGATGTACAAGTGACAAAAGCACTGTGGTAAGTCTTATCTGGCAGCTGGCTTGCTGAAAAGGACCAAAATGGAACAGATAATTTGCTGTATCTGCATCAGATGACTGTCAAACAGTCAAGGTTTTCAAAAAGACCTGCTCAAAGAAAGAGATTTTTGGCACGTGCAGAGAGGTACATGAAAAGTGGTCTTTTTCCTAAAGAAGCAACAGAAAGCAGATTTAGGAGAGTTGTGAGCAATAGAAATTTATAGGCAAATCTCCTAAAATATGTAAATATTGGTTCCTGGGCCTTACGTGTCCAATTTACAGAGCTAGTCAAGAGATTCAGACAATAATTTATTTACAATTCGCTTGGGAGTGCATTAAAATAAGACCTGATCTTGCATCTGATGAAGTGAATGGACAACTTTACATTGTCATTCATAGGTTTTGAATCAAGCTACCAACTATCCCTTGATCTGTTTACTCAAAAGTCAGAAAATGTTAGTCAATATGATTTTTTTTGTTTTGTCCTGTTGTGCAAGGTCAGTATTGTTGCAAGCATAAGGGTAAAATATATTTTTCCAATAAACAACACTTTTCCAGCAATTTTTATAAAACATGTTTCTAAGATAACTTGTTTTCACTGAAATTTTATCACCTTTATGAGGAGACATGTCACTAGTGAGAGGTGCCTGACTTTTACATTCCCTGGCTTTGCATGTTTTAGTCTGTTGTTTATTAAGCAAAGGAAGGGCACAGGAAATAGCTGGATGCATTGTTAGGAGGTTTACTTTTGCGAAGTTGGACAATTTTTGCAATGTTTGGCAGAAGAGCTTCAAAGTTCATTATGGAGCCTGTGTCAAGAATCTAAGGACCCACTGCACTGCAACTGTGCCAAGAATGTGAGGACCTGTCACCTTGGGTCCCATCGCTCTGCGTGAAGAAAGCTGGAGGAGACAAAGATCTGATGCTCTATTTGAATCATAGTCATAATTTCTCAAAGTTCAGGAATGTTCTGATCAAAGACTGACTTTATTTCCTAATAGATACAGGAGACCAGGTTCAAAACTTGCTTGTCAACCCAAGTCCAAACTTCTCTGAGGTTTATTTTGGGGCTGAAAAGTTCTGCTCCTTAAATAGATGGGAAGAGGCTCAGTGGAGAATTGAAACTACAGAAGTTATATGATGATGTAATGTGTTTATCTTTTGCTATTTCTCCATGTTTATTTTAAAAGCACCCATCAGGATGACTCCACACACTTGGGTAATTATTTTAAATATACACACATCTATGAATAAAAATCCAAGATATCCTAATGTGCTCTACTACAACAGTTCCTGTGCCAAAGCAAGAGACTCTCTCAACTTGCCATCTTGATTTGCTCAACCTGTCATCTCCAATAACAACTAGGAAAATAGATGCAACTTGCCAGGATGCCCCCAAGTCAGTGAATTTGAGGTTTTTCATACAAAGAGGGTAGAGGCTGCTCCAGAATGGAGGACCCTGCAGGGGAAAATACCTGCTATCAGTGCCTCCTTCCTAAACAAAGCACTTCTTTGCCTAGGATTGCACCGGTGGCAATATCATGTGTGGGAGGCAGATCTCTTGAATAGCCACAAGCCAAAAATACTAGCTAAATCCATCTATTCCTCTTCGACACTTTATATTCTGACTTATGTTCCAGTGGTTGTAAAACGTTAGCCTTTTGGAGCTCTTCCACACTGGAAAATTGCATCATGATAAAACACAACCCCGAGGAATCTTGGTAACTAAGACAATGCTAAACACGCTGCTAAACATTGAACACAGACAGGGACTGTTGTGTTTAACATCACATCAGCTGGTTGTGGTTAAGCCCATGGGCTGACCAGCTGCCACAACACTAAACATGATGGTGTCTGCCTGCGCTGAATATTTAACAGTGTGCTAGCAACCCTAAATCTCAAGGGTCTTTTTTCTTGCATGATCTGGTTTTCTAGCATAGGCAAACATACTGATATATGTGACTGTTGCGAGGTACCAGATTAACCAGATTGGAACAGTTTACATGGTACTCTGATTTATGTCAAGGACTCGACTCTCTCAGTTCAGCTTCTGACTAGAGCAATTGCAAACACCATGTTAGTTCATGCCTTGCCTTTGTTCCTGCACAAAGTGTCCCTGACCCCGGCACAGCTGGGTTGTTATTGCACTGGACTGATGGTGAAAATAGCAGACACATGGCACCCTGACAGGTCTTGCTTTTTTACAGAGGTCTTATCCTAGCACAGGAGAAAGAGGAGACAAATGCTTGAAGGGTATTTATGTACCAGCAAGATGGTGAGGAAAGAAATGACAAGCATCTGCTTTCCTTCACGTGATCGGGCATGATGTATTGGAAGTACTCTCAGCTCTGAAATGTAAAAGGATAACACAACGTTAACTCTACTAATGGATCAGTTCCAGAACTATTTCAGCCTCAAGAAATATGTGACATTTGGATGTCTTTTTTTATTTATTACCAGATATCAGGCTCCTGCAGAAACAATAGATCAGTATGTGAATGGTCTAAAAAATAAGGCCAAGTTTGTGAGTTTGTGCAGCTTGACGCATGACAAACTCCCCACAAGACTATTGGGATGACCAGATATTTGGCTTTTGAAAGGGAAAATAAAAGCATAAAACACGTGAAATCAGTGCATTCCCTGAAAAATGAGGGGGGAAAAAAAAAACCCAACAAATGACACACAGGGATTAAAGGTAGGAAATGGATACCTAGGTAATAGCATATGGTCTGAGGGATGGTCAGCTCTTATTGCAGCTTTTCCATAGGCAGAGGGGCTGCTTAGGGTCCTTCTCCTCACTTTGGCTGCTGATGTTCTAGTCACTGAAATTATAGCTAAAGCTGCACTACTTAAAATTTCAAAGTTCTTGGAACTTAACATTTTGAGGTTTCTTCACACGTGCCAAATTTCACTGTAGCTTCTGTTATGAGACAGAAATGATGAAAATAATGAAGAATATATTAACTTTGTCTTTTCTAAGAAACTAGGTTAAAATGAATGTGTTATATTTTAGTTAATGACAGATTTTTCTTTCTTTTTAAATTATTTTTGATAATTTTTACATTTTTTCTATCACTTTTATAAGAGGGAAAAAGCAGTCAGTAAAGGAGCTGAAATTAGTAATGTGAGTCTGAACAGAAAACAGAAATTTGGGAGATACAAAGAATGAGTTTGAGACAAGGAAAAGAGCACTCAAAAGATAGAATGGGCATATCTGAGCTATTCATGCAAGCATGGGGGCTCCTGAAGCAGGACAGGGAGTATGCACAGGCTGTGGAAGAGGGAGGTGAGCTCTGCTACTAAGTGGGCTGAAAAGGGATGAGATGGGAGTACAGAGGACTTTAAAAAAACAGAACCTTATGTGGCATCCTTCTCCTAACTCCATTTTCACTTCTTATAAACCCCTAAACCTGGACACAGATCCTTCTAAGTGAAATAACATCCATGCTGAGGGTATGGCTTTGTACATAACCATCACAGTTTAAACAGTGGCTTACATGAAGTGAGATTTCCTCCAAATTCATGGTGTTTCCAATATTGTTGTTATATAGTTGTCTAATGGGATAGCAGAGTAAGCAAGTAAAACTCTTGAAGGATTTACTTGCTGAGTCAAAAAAGCCTGTAAGCAGCTATTCAGTGTTTAGCCTTGCTGAACTTTCCTAACATTGCCATTGATAATCAAGTGGGACCTGCATGGCACAGGCTCATGGAAAAAAAAAATGGACTTGTCCTTTCTCAATTATAAGAAGCCTCTTAAGCCCAAGGTGGTGAAAGATGTCAAAGTTAAGACGCCAGTAAAAAGTGACAGCTGGAGGGAAAGCCATTGTCCATTTTCTTTGACAGAAATGTAGTAAAACGACGAATGGGGTGGTCTGGTAACATGTGCAGTAGGAGTTATAGTGTGTTCTCCTGCAAAGCGAATCTGTGGCACAATGCAGAAAACAAGAGGGAAGGTCACCACCATGGAGGAAAGCTTTTCTGTTCAAACATTTGGGTGACAATGTGAGCACATTGTCAGTAAGAGACTACAGGAAGGTTAAAAAAAGGATATTCATGCTTTTATTTGTAAACCTAAAACCAAGGATTTTTTTTTTTTTTTTAATATGCAGGCTCTTTTTAATTTGACCCCTGGTATTCAAAGACTCAGGACTTGGCCCTTCTTTGTTGGATGAAAGCCTAGACTGGAGTAGGTCTTACAAGAATTTTCATTTGGTGACTCTGCTGTAAAACCAAAGCAAACTACCACTCAAGTCCAGATTTTTATGTTTCCTCCCCTCCCCCCCCCTCCACCCCCGCCACAATGGATCGGATTAATGTAAATATATATTTAATTAGAGGACCAATACCCCAACATCTATGTAGTTATCTTCCAGGGTTATGAAACACAGTTGGAAATACTCAGTTTTTGGAATTTTCTGTGACTATTCCAAATTTATGACTAGTGAGAACCTAATTAGATTATTCCCTCTCTTCAGGAGTCGATGAACATCTCCAGTTATCAAGATATACATGGTCTGACTCACCAGAGCGGGATGGCCAAATTTTTGAGCTGCATAACAAAATACACAAACAGCTGAGAGCTATCAGTCATCCCATCCATTAGAGGGCTGCAGGAAGGGAAAACCCAGGAGCAGGAGCATTGCAGAGATCCCACCACCACACGGCCCACTAGCCCAGGGCTGAGCATGTAGCAGGTGCCCAGGGTTTCCAGTGGCATTGGCCAGAGCTGTGTTCCTTGCCCACCTTCTATCCCAGCTGGAGAACAAATTCCCCAGCAGCCTTGGTGTCCCACCAGCCCCAGCCGCTGGTCACTTGACACAATCTCAGGGGAAGAGCTGCACTTGAACTCTAGTCACATGCAGCTTAAAAGCAACAAGATGCCCATTAATCTTGGGACCTACAAGAAATCTGGAGGGGGACTTCTTACAAGGGCATGTAGTGACAGGCCAGGGGTAATGGCTTTAAGATGAAAGAGGGTAGGTTTAGATTAGATATCAGGAAGAAGTTCTTCCTGGAGAGGGTGGTGAGGCACTGGCACAGGTTGCCCAGAGAAACTGTGGTTGCCCCATCCCTGGAAGTGTTCAAGGCCAGGCTGGATGAGGTTTTGAGCAACCTGGTCTAGTGGAAGGCATCCCTGCCCATGGCATGGGGGTTGGAACTAGATGATCTTTAAGGTCCCTTCCAACCCAAACCGTTGTATGTTTCTTCCTAATAGCTGGTATAGTGTTCTGTTTTGGATTTAGTAAGAGAATAATGTTGATACATTGATGTAATCAGTTGGCTTTCTGGGTTACCAGCACACACTGACAGCCTCATGTCCAGTTTTTTATCCAACAATACCCCCAAGTCCTTCTCCTCAGGGCTGCTCTCAATCCGTTCTCCACCCAGACTGTACTTGTGCTTGGGATTGCCCTGACCCATGTGCAGGACCTTGCACTTGGCCTTGTTGAATTTCATGAGGTTGGCATAGGTCCACC